>NC_041381.1:377699403-377701817 GCF_002162155.2 Triticum dicoccoides | reverse complement strand
GCCTCTTTTGTTTTTTAAGTCCAGAGTCTCATCCCAACTTGTGATGGAACCATAGTCTCCATCATCCTTTCCTCACATGTGATAATGCTCTAATAATGATGATCATCACACTTTTATTTACTTACAAGTCGATATTTCAACTCGATAAAACTGATACATGATGACTATATGAATGCCTCTAGCAATGTACCAGGACGTGCAATGATCTAGCATAGCAAAGATATAAAAAAAATGGACAAGCCATGAAAATATCATGCTAGCTATCTTACGATCATGCAAAGCAATATGACAATGAACGCTTAAGTCATGTATATGATGATGATGCAAGTTGCATGGAAATATATCTCAGAATGGATATGGAAATGCCATAATAGGTAGGTATGGTGGCTGTTTTGAGGAAGGTATAAGGACGGTTTATGCATCAGCGAAAGTTGCGCGGTACTAGAGAGGCTAGCAATGGTGGAAGGGTGAGAGTGCGTATAATCCATGGACTCAACATCAGTCATAAAGAACTCACATACTTATTGCAAAAGTCTATTAGTTATTGAAACAAAGTACTACACGCATGCTCCTAGGGTAAGGGTTGGTAGGAGTTAACCATCGCGTGATCCCGACCTCCACACAAAGGAAGATAATCAAAAAAATAAATCATGCTCCGACTTCATCACATAACGGTTCACCATACGTGCATGCTACGGGAATCACAAATTTTAACACAAGTATTTCTACCAATCCACAATTACTCACTAGCATGACTCTAATATCACCATCTTTATATCGCAAAACTATTGCAAGAAATCAAACAGATCATATTCAGTGATCTATAAGTTTTGTGTAGGATTTTATGACTAACCATGTGAATGACCAATTCTTGTCAACTCTCTAAATAGATATTTGTGAAGCAAGAGAGTTCAATTATTTCTACAAAAGATTTTCCCATGCTCTAACAAATATAAGTGAAGAAAAAGAGCATTCTTCAAATGGCAATTTTCCATGTGAATAGAAATAGGTAATCCAAACTTCAAATGATATAAGTGAAGCACATGAAGCATTCTATAAAGCCATACTCAAAAGATATAAGTGAAGTGCATGAAACATTCTATAAATCAACCAAGGACTATCTCACACCAGCATGGTGCATAAAATAAAAAAGACAAATAAACACAAAAGACGCTCCAAGATTTACGCATATCATGTGACGAATAAAAATATAGCTCCAAGTAAAATTATCGATGATCATTGGAAGAAAGAGGGGATGCCTTCCGGGGCATCCCCAAGCTTAGTTGCTTGGGAGTCCTTGACTTTTACCTTGGGGTGCCTCGGGCATCCCCAAGCTTAGGCTCTTGGCACTCCTTATTCCTTCATCCATCGTGATCTCACCCAAAACTTGAAAACTTCAATCACACAAAATTAATAAAACCCTCGTGAGATCCGTTAGTATAATAAAGGAAATCGCCACTTTAAGTACTATTGTAAACCCATTCATATTTTATTTTTGCATTATAGCTATTGTATTATAACTTCTTCATGGCTTATTGTCACGACCGGTTTTCCAATAAAAATATTTATTGAGAAACCAATCTTTTGAGTCCAGTATGAGAGAAATCCTCCTCACTGGTAGACAAATTCTTGATACAATAAGCCAGTAGCATAAAATATATTACAGGGTCGAACTACGGTTGCTCAACCAAATTATTACAAGCACGCCAATAATTATACATAATGGCGGACATGACACAGTGGTGTGGAGGCATACTACTGACTCGAGGATAGGGCGGTGGTGGAGAAACACAGCGGGGAGAGAAATACAAGACTCTAAGTCTGTCATCTCATCGAGCGTCGAGGTGAGGCTCGATGAATTTATTTGGTAGCGGAAGTGGATATAAAATAGTGACCAAATCCAGGGTCGCATGAGACTGACTGGGACTCCTCTAGGTGTCGGACTCGCTATCAAACTCTTCATCCATGAGATCGCCTTCGTCAGCATCTGGCCAAATCAACAAGCCAGTGAGTACTTTGAAAGTACTCGCAAGACAGTTCAGACGTAAGATATAACAAATGCATGCATGGATGCATCATGAATAATTCACCAATGTACATTCAAAAATTAGCATAACAAGGTAAGTAAAAGGGAAACGGCGGTAGTCCGCCTGAAATCCCAACAAAACATAAATGAATACCGATCGGGTGTCTGAAGCGATGCCTCGAAAGGTGAATAAATAAATAAAAGGAAATGATGCCACAGTCGGGCGTCTTAGCGACACCACATAAAGGGCTTTAAAAGAAATGCCACAATCGGACGTCGGGGCGACATCACAGAAAGAGCTTTAAAAGAAATGCCACAGTCGGACGTCGGGGCGACATCACAGAAAGGGCTTTAAAAGAAATGCCACAGTCGGGCGTCTTAGCAACAC
>NC_041381.1:377590840-377698895 GCF_002162155.2 Triticum dicoccoides | reverse complement strand
GTCGGGGCGACATCACAGAAAGAGCTTTAAAAGAAATGCCACAGTCGGACGTCGGGGCGACATCACAGAAAGGGCTTTAAAAGAAATGCCACAGTCGGGCGTCTTAGCGACACCACATAAAGGGCTTTAAAAGAAATGCCACAGTCGGGCGTCTTAGCGACACCACATAAAAGGGCTTGAAAAGAAAGTAAAATACAACAATGCCACAGTCGGACGTCTGAGCGACATCGCAGAAAGGGATTTTATTCACAAGTAAATAATACTCATAATAAACATTTAATTCATGAGAATAAATGGGTTAGTCCATACACAGGAATAATCATTTAACCGGACTTAGCACTCATGCGATTCACCGGAGTCTCTGTCATCAAAACTGACATTTGATCAGGATAAGATAATATCGATCTAGGACATGGAATAGATGATTTGGAGGAATATATGACTCTGCAGAGTTTGTACAAAAATTTTCCCACAGCCAACGGATTTCCGTAGTCACGAAGGACTAGTTCTGTTTACGGCATTTCGGAAGAAAACACAGCTAACCAGTACACACCCATCCTACCTCTCGATGCTAGGAATCACCCTAGACATCGTCCAAGAAAAACTTTTGAGACGGGGAGATCACAATCTCGAATAGCATGGGATCAAATTTATATACGCGCGCTCTAAGGGGTGCCCCCCTCTCGGTCCCAACCGGAAACACCCATGCCCCCTGACCGGATGACTGGCTTTAATCCAGGGCCATGGAACCATCATCACGGCCTCTCCTTTTGGTGTGTACCAGAAAAGCGGTTTGCAACTTACTAAACCATATTCCTTGCGGAAAACATGTGGTAGTACAGGGAAGGAAATGAGAGGAACTGGACCGATACGGTTTGACACTGAAGTCACATAGTCTGGCATAAGACTGGCATGCTACGACACTGCCATCTTACCCATCCTCATGCCAACACATGGCCATTCATACTCACATCCATCCACTTATGGATCATCGAACTCACTTACCTCAACATTTCATAAAATAACGTTCATCGATATGCTCATCAACATGCCATGAAACTAACTAAATGCAAAACATGCCAAGACACTCATCATATCAAAAGTTAAAACATGCTTGCCTGGTTCAGAGTAGTCGGAGCCTAGCTCGGTGAAGTTCGCGGCTCCGTCACCTCCTTCGGTATCTACGGTATAAAGAAAATATGTGCACTATCGTAAATACCAAGGGGTGCACAAAAAGTATTCCAAATATTTTTCAAATAAATCTGATAAACAACTAGACAAAATTTTAAAGATAACAGAAAAAGAATCAATCAAAAATACCTTTCTATTTAAAAGTTATAAAGGTTTTTGTCCAGGGACTCATCTGTAATGAAACAGAAAGTTCCCAGGGGCTAGCTTATAAAAACAGAAAACGTTCCAGTGTTGAATACGCCAGCCCAGAGGGGAAAGCGCATTTTGCCTGAAGGTGCTTCCAAAAAACGATTCAATAGAGAGGGAAGAGAGGCTAACGGTGGGGTCCCACTCGTCAGGTTTAAACTTTCAAAGGGGGGGGGACGAAGCTCGTCGGCGCCCGAGAGCCGCGGTGGTCGCCGGCGGCGATCCACGGCGAGGCAGGGGGATCGGAGGGTACCTCCGAGTTCAGGGCACCCTTCCGCGTCGGTTGGTGGTGGTGGTGGTCGCCGGCGAGTACCACGTCGATGGCGAGCTTTGCTCCGGTGGACGGCGGCTCGGGTGGTCGAGGGACTCGTCGGAGAGGGCTGCAGAGATCAAATTGAGGAGGGGGTTAGGCTCCTGGTAGCTAGAGGGAGTAATTGACGGGGTTAGAGTGCCGGAGATGGCCTCACCAGAGCGAATCGTGGTGGAGGCCGAGGCGGATCGGGGCGGCCGGAGTTGGGGGAGGATACCTCCTCGAGGTCCTCCTAGTGGCCTGGCGGGGCGTTGGTGAGGAGTGGTGATGATGCGTGCACGAGGGTGAGCTCGGGGGCCCTTTATATAGGTGGTCTGAGGCGGTGGCCGTGAACGGGGGTCTCCGGTGACGATTACGGCGGCGCAAGGCTTGGTCGGGGTAATTAGGACGTTGGGCGTCATCGTGAAGGTCCACGGTTCCGTTTTGGTGCTAATCGAGCTGGAGTTTGGTGCTTTGGGGGTGAGTTCGACACAACGGGGCGGCGCGGGCCCGTCGGCGGCAGGGAGCGCGTCCCGTGCTTGCCGGCCACGGTGGCGGTGCCACGGGCGTGCGCTGGCACGCATGAGGCCACTCGGAGAGCAGAGGAGCGATGGGTGGCGTGGAACGGCGTTGAGCCGCCGTTCTTGTCCCCTGTCGGCTGTAACGGGGTCTCGGCCGCCGCAAGACACGCCGGCGTGGGTGGCCAGGGGTGCCACCGACGCCGGGAAGACGCCAAGCGCGCATGCGGGATGCTCCAGACAGGAGGAAGAGGCGGCGAGGAACGTGCCAAGGGCACTGTGGGCATGTGACTGAACCTCTGTCGAAGATCGACACTGAACTCTGAATCTTTCTGAATTTTGAACAGCAAGAGTGCATGCAAGGTGTTCGACAGAATGAATTTGGCCTCTGGTGTTTTTTCCTTGAGCTGATTTTTGGTGGAGTGGCTTCTCATTGCTCCAAGTAGGCTGCATGATTTTTGGTGGAATTTTTGGAGGAGTGTAGATATGAATTTCATCAAATTTGGCAAATCTGGTCCAAACTTGCAGAGACTGAATTTTGAAAAATTTGAAAAGAGGAGGAGTGGATCAAGATGGTTCTGGGTTGTGGGTACAAAGGACTATCCAGGAGAGTTGGTTTGGGATAAAAACTCAAAGGCAAAGTGGTACTTGCTTTGAAAATCACTAAGGCTCAAAATAATTTACAGAATTGATTTGAGAGGAAAAATAATTAGAATAAAATCCAAAACTTGTTTGGATTAGTTGGGACAGAGAACTTAGGCTGATTACCAAGAGTAGGGGAGGTTTTGAAGGGGTTTTACCACATGGGCAAAAATGCCAAGTCATGGGTGGTTTCCAAGATATGAAAATCCCCAAATTTTCATACAGTTTCTTTTTAAAAGAAAAACAAATTAAACTCCCAAAATAAATTTGAGAGGGAACCAACAGAGAAGAAGTTTCAAAAGATCAAACACCATAGCTTGAATAAAAAAATAAAAACCTTGCCAAAGAAAAGGAAGTTTTTAAGAGGAAGGTTTTCTGGAACAATTTTTTTTTAAATGGCCTCTTTTCAAAAACCACAAAGTTTTTGATAAAAACCAAATTAAAATTTTGGAGTGTCACAACACCTACCCCCTTAGGAAAAATCTCGTCCCCGAGATTTCAGCTGATCCTTAAATAAGTGTGGATGCTCTGTCCGAAGAAAATCCTCTCTTTCCCAAGTTGCTTCACTGTCGGTGTGATTGCTCCATTGGACTATGAAAAACTTGATGGTCTTCTGTCGGGTCCTCCTTTCAGACTCCTCTAATATTCTTACGGGACGTTCCCGATAAGTGAGGTCTGGCTGCATGTCAATGTTTTCATGGGATACTTGTTTCTCTGGGTTGCTTACGCACTTCCTCAATTGCGAGACATGGAACACGTCGTGGACATCGGATAATTCCTCGGGTAAGTCTAGCTGGTAGGCTACAGTGCCTCTTCGTGCCACTATGCAGAATGGTCCAATGAATCTTGGTGCTAACTTTCCTTTAATCTTAAACCGTTGCAGTCCTCTCATAGGGGATACTCTTAGGTATACGAACTCACCGGGTTCGAAGCTGACCCTACGATGTTTCTGATCGTAATAACTCTTCTGTCGACTTTGAGCGGTCTTAAGTCGGTCTTTGATTAGCTTGACCTTTTCCTCGGCTTCTCTGAGCATGTCTGGTCCGAAGATGCGGCTGTCTCCGGTCTCTGACTAATTTAACGGGGTACGACATCTTCGTCCGTATAAAGCCTCAAATGGTGCCATTTGTAGGCTGGCCTGGTAGCTATTGTTATACGCGAACTCGGCGTATGGCAGGCTTTCTTCCCAACTGGTTCCATATGTGAGGACACATGCTCTCAGCATGTCTTCTAAAACCTGGTTTACGCGTTCTGTTTGTCCATCAGTTTGTGGGTGGTATGCGGTACTGAAGGCTAGTTGGGTTCCCAGAGCCTGTTGTAAATGCTCCCAAAATCTTGAGATGAACTGAGTACCTCTGTCAGATATTATAGTCTTCGGGACACCATGCAGACAAACTATGCGGGAAAGATAAATCCTGGCAAGCCTCTGAGTGGTGTGGGTCGTCTTTATTGGAATAAAGTGTGCCACTTTGGTTAACCTGTCAGTGATGACCCATATGGCATCATTCCCGTGTCGTGACCGAGGTAGTCCGACAATGAAATCCATCCCTATTTCATCCCATTTCCACTCAGGTATTTTGTTTGGTTGCAGTAGTCCGGCTGGTCTATGATGCTCAGCTTTTATGCGTTGACATGAGTCGCAACATGCAATGAAGGTGGCTATGTCCCTCTTCATACCGTGCCACCAAAATCTTTCCTGAATATCCTTATACATTTTGGTTCCTCCAGGGTGGATTGAATATGGAGTGGTGTGTGCTTCAGTTAAAATTTGCTGTTTAAGGTCTTCTATGTTTGGCACGCAGAGCCTTTCTCCGTACCATAATATTCCTTCATTGTCTATGATGAATTCCGAGGCCTTGCCCATACTCAACTTTCTTTTGATGCCTTCGATGCTGGTGTGACCGGGCTGAGCTTCTTTGATTTTCTCCACAAGGTCGGGTTGTATTTCCAAGTTTGATATGGTGCCTTCTGCTACCATTATCAAGTTGAGCTTGGCAAATTCTTGTTGGAATTCGGGCCTCAAGCTGTGCAGATTGTTTTCGTCGGAGCTGGGGTTCCGACTAAGAGCATCGGCCACTACATTTGCTTTTCCTGGATGGTAATGGATACCAACATCATAATCTTTTACCAATTCCAACCAGTGTCGTTGCCGTAAATTTAGTTCTGGCTGCATGAAAATATATTTGAGACTTTTGTGATCCGTATATATTTCACATCGATTCCCAAGTAAGAAATGCCTCCATTCCTTGAGTGCATGAATAACTGCTGCCATTTCTAAGTCATGAGTGGGATAGTTTTCCTCATGCTTGCGAAGTTGCCTTGAAGCGTAGGCGACGACCTTGCCTTCCTGCATCAACACGCATCCGAGACCCTTTCTGGACGCGTCACAATATACTTCAAAATTCTTGTGTATGTCGGGTACAATTAATACCGGTGCTGTCGTTAACTTCCGCTTTAGCTCTTGGAAGCTTTTCTCGCAGGCTTGTGTCCATTCAAACTTCTTATCTTTCTTGAGCAACTATGCCATAGGCTTGGCTATGGTGGAGAATCCTTCAATAAATCTGCGGTAATATCCTGCCATTCCCAAGAAACTCCGTATGTCCGTTACGCTGGCTGGTGACTTCCAGCCAAGTACGGCCTTGACTTTCTCTGGGTCCACTGCGATACCGTCTTGGGTCAGCACGTGGCCTAGAAAGTCTACTTGTCTTAGCCAAAATTCGCACTTGCTGAACTTGGCATACAATTGGTGTTTTCTGAGCTCTCTTAGCACAATCCTGAGATGTTCTGCGTGCTCTTCTGGTGTCTTGGAGTATACCAGAATATCATCGATGAATACCACGACGAACTTGTCCATAAACTTCATAAATACTTTGTTCATGAGGTGAACAAAATATGCTGGGGCGTTAGTTAATCCAAATGGCATCACTGTGAACTCGTACAGTCCATATCTGGAGGTGAAGGCTGTTTTGGGGATATCTTCCGCTCGTACCTTCAATTGATGGTATCCTGACCTTAAGTCAATTTTTGAGAATACCTTGGCCTGAGCGAGTTGATCAAACAAATCGTTTATCCTTGGCATCGGGTATTTGTTTTTGACTGTGACCATGTTAAGTGCTCGATAGTCAATACACAATCTCAGCGTTCCATCCTTCTCTTTGGCAAATAAAATTGGTGATCCCCAAGGTGAGGAGTTGGCTCGAATGTGTCCCTTGTCCAGTAATTCCTTTATTTGTTTCTTCAACTCGATCAACTCGGATGGTGCCATTCTGTATGGTTTCTTGTATATGGGGGTGGTTCCTGGTGCGAGCTCAATGCTGAATTCTATCTCTCGGTCTGGTGGCATGCCTGGTAGCTCTTCAGGGAATACATCTGGAAATTCACACACTACTGGAACCTTGTTTAGCTCAGAAACGTCCACCTTATTTAATCTCGGTTGCCGGGGTATTTTTCCTTCCTTGGCTGATACTCTTATGGTTTTCCCTTGGTGGTGTGTGAGAATTACGGTCCCGTTGAAACAGTCGATAAACCCCTTGTTGGTGGTTAGCCAATCCATCCCTAGGATGACATCCAGTCCTTTATTTTCCAACACAATAAGATTTGCGTGAAACTCCAATCCTTCGAACTCAATGACCACATTCTGACAGTAATTCTGAGTAACTTGCTGAATCCCAGGGGACTTGATGATCATGGATTTCTCCAAATGAAGCATCGAAAAATTATTTTGCAAAGCAAAAATTTTCGAAATGAAAGAGTGAGAAGCTCCAGAATCAAACAAAACCATTGCAGGTATTGTGTTGACAGGAAACGTACCGAGTACGATATCCGGAGCATTTTGTGCCTCCTCTTTGGTTACATGATTCAGATGACCCTTCCTGTGGTTATTGTTGGGATTGAAATTGTTTCGCTTGGGCGCGGAATTGTTGCCGCCGTTGTTCGGCTTTGGGGTTGAGTTCCTTGGCTTGGGGCACTGTTTGGCATAGTGCCCTTCTTCTCCACAAGCGTAACAAGTAACGCCGGGGCGATAGGTGAATTCCTTGTCCCTTGCATGAAAATTCTTGATTGGGCGTGAGACATTGGATGAGGATTTGTGTGTCCCACCCTTTTGAAAATCTGTCCTGCTTCGGTGATTGCGAGCATGGTTAGTCTGGTCCCTTTTTCGCTTGCGGATATCTTCCAGACTGCGTCTCTCATTTTCCAGAGTAATGGCTTTGTCCACCAGTGTTTTAAAATAAGGAAAGGTGTGCACGACCAGTTGGCATTTAAGCGCGGGCGCCAGACTGTCAAGGAATTTCTCCATCTTCTTGATTTCAGTCATACGCTCTTCATTGGCGTAGCGGGACAATAGAGTAAATTGACTGTTGTAATCTGACACTGTCATGTTCCTTTGTTTGAGGTCATCGAACTCTCTCTTCTTGATTTTCATAATACTCTTAGGAATGTGTGCACCACGGAAACCTTCCTTGAAATCATCCCAGGTTATGTCATTTTTGTTGGGATGCATGTGCAGAAAATTCTCCCACCACGATGCGGTTGCTCCTGTGAGATAGTGCGGAGCATACAATACCTTTTCGGGATCTGAACATTTTGCAATAATTAATTTTCTCTCCATATCTTGAAGCCAGTCCTCGGCTTCAAGAGGTTTGTCAGTGTGAGAAAATATTTGAGGACGTGTCTTCTGTAGCTCAGATAACTTGGAATGCTGCTGATACTGTCCATGGTGACTTCCCATGTTGATGACTTGGTTCATCATTTCCCGATGTTGTTGCTGACTCTGCTCATAAAGGCGGCACATTTGTGAAAGTGCCGATTCACTGCCCTGTTGGCTTGACTGTCCCTGAGTGAACTCGTTGCTGGGTTGTGCATCATAATTTTCCTCTGGTGGAGTTGGCATGGAGCGACTCCAAGGACGAGACATTTTTCACTCTGGGGAAATATTTTTTTGCAAAACTCATAAGAAAAGCGGAAAGAGTCGCAAAAACAATTCCAAAAAAAAGGAAAAAGCATAAAGCTGGCAAATAAAACTAAATAACCCAGCTTACTTAAGAAAAACAAATCGACTTGCGCACGGAGAAGGACTGCTCATTACATATCTTACACGCGGGCGGTAATTATACAATACATCACTCAGGACATGCGTACATAATCCTGACATGTTATTTACGCTAGTGCACTTCTCCAGATCCTACATGATGTGCAAACAGGCTACTTCTCACAACCTATGTACATATCTTACAAAGCGGTACATTACATGGCAGCTAAGCGTACTCAGGCAGAGATGTTGACGACCCCCTTTGCCCTGCCGAGGGCGAGGCGTAGCGAGGTTGGGGACTCGACTTCCTCCTCGCTAATGGGCTCCATACGTGTAGTGTTGCGCAGAGTGGACGGAGCGGTTGCCAGGGGCGGAGCTATACATACAGGAGTGGGCGCGAAGGGTGGTGCAGTGCGCGCTGGAGTGGGTGCAATGACTTGGTTGAATTCTTCGGTAGAAGGCAGGCGGCGAGTAGGCGTATAAGATGCTGAGGACGAGACCAAAGTAAGTGGCGGTGTGATGGGTAGGAGCTCCCTCCTGTTGGCAGCACAGCCATGAACTGAGTCCATGCGGGCAGCCACGAAGTCGTCCGCCAGGTTGTCGAAGGCTGCCTCCAGGGCCCGGAGATACTCAATGAGCATCTCAAAAGCCTCATCTCGTTCTCCTCTGGGGTAGGAGTATGCGTAGTGACAGGTGTAAGGCACATGGCATGGAAGATAGCGGTAGCGATGAGTCTTCATCGCGGGAAGGACATCCCTGAGGCGAGCTATCGCCTCACGGGCTGCCATCTGCATAGCATGCCTCTCCGTAGGCATGGCTCTTCCCACGAACCCGAAGCGGCGTAACTCACCACGCCCTCCCTTGAACTGCACCGCAGCCTGGTGCATAGTCAGACTGTCGTTGACTCGGTGCTGGCAGAGTGTGAAGACTGGGCGCACGGATGGCCCCATCGCGACCTGAACGATGAAGGAAAGAAGCTTGACGAACCCATCGGGCACGTTGGCGAAGGTCTGAGACTCGCAGCTGTTGTCGGCCATCTACAAAAGTAGGCAAAAATTCTGCATGGTCAGATCATAAATTTATGCTGACTGACAGAAAATGACTACAATCAAGAAAAATATGAAAAGGCTCAATCATGCTAATAACCAATTAGCGATCGCACCTAGTGGCTTCCTACAGTCAGCCTGGCTCTGGTACCAAGCTTGTCACGACCGGTTTTCCAATAAAAATATTTATTGAGAAACCAATCTTTTGAGTCAAGTATGAGAGAAATCCTCCTCACTGGTAGACAAATTCTTGATACAATAAGCCAGTAGCATAAAATATATTACAGGGTCGAACTACGGTTGCTCAACCAAATTATTACAAGCATGCCAATAATTATACATAATGGCGGACATGACACAGTGGTGTGGAGGCATACTACTGACTCGAGGATAGGGCGGCGGTGGAGAAACACAGCGGGGAGAGAAATACAAGACTCTAAGTCTGTCATCTCATCGAGCGTCGAGGTGAGGCTCGATGAATTTATTTGGTAGCGGAAGCGGATATAAAACAGTGACCAAATCCAGGGTCGCACGAGACTGACTGGGACTCCTCTAGGTGTCGGACTCGCTATCAAACTCTTCATCCATGAGATCGCCTTCGTCAGCATCTGGCCAAATCAACAAGCCAGTGAGTACTTTGAAAGTACTCGCAAGACAGTTCGGACGTAAGATATAACAAATGCATGCATGGATGCGTCATGAATAATTCACCAATGTACATTCAAAAATTAGCATAACAAGGTAAGTAAAAGGGAAACGGCGGTAGTGCGCCTGAAATCCCAACAAAACATAAATGAATACCGATCGGGTGTCTGAAGCGACGCCTCAAAAGGTGAATAAATAAATAAAAGGAAATGATGCCATAGTCGGGCGTCTTAGCGACACCACATAAAGGGCTTTAAAAGAAATGCCACAATCGGACGTCGGGGCGACATCACAGAAAGAGCTTTAAAAGAAATGCCACAGTCGGACGTCGGGGCGACATCACAGAAAGGGCTTTAAAAGAAATGCCACAGTCGGGCGTCTTAGCGACACCACATAAAGGGCTTTAAAAGAGATGCCACAGTCGGACGTCGGGGCGACATCACAGAAAGAGCTTTAAAAGAAATGCCACAGTCGGACGTCGGGGCGACATCACAGAAAGGGCTTTAAAATAAATGCCACAGTCGGGTGTCTTAGCGACACCACATAAAGGGCTTTAAAAGAAATGCCACAGTCGGGCGTCTTAGCGACACCACATAAAAGGGCTTGAAAAGAAAGTAAAATACAACAATGCCACAGTCGGACGTCTGCGCGACATCGCAGAAAGGGCTTTTATTCACAAGTAAATAATACTCATAATAAACATTTAATTCATGGGAATAAATGGGTTAGTCCATCCACAGGAATAATCATTTAACCGGACTTAGCACTCATGCGATTCACCGGAGTCTCTGTCATCAAAACTGACATTTGATCAGGATAAGATAATATCGATCTAGGACATGGAATAGATGATTTGGAGGAATATATGACTCTGCAGAGTTTGTACAAATTTTTTCCCACAGCCAACGGATTTCCGTAGTCACGAAGGACTAGTTCCGTTTACGGTATTTCGGAAGAAAACACAGCTAACCAATACACACCCATCCTACCTCTCGATGCTAGGAATCACCCTAGACATCGTCCAAGAAAAACTTTTGACACGGGGAGATCACAATCTCGAATAGAATGGGATCAAATTTATATACGCGCACTCTAAGGGGTGCCCCCCTCTCGGTCCCAACCGGAAACACCCATGCCCCCTGACCGGATGACTGGCTTTAATCTGGGGCCATGGAACCATCATCACGGCCTCTCCTTTTGGTGTGTACCAGAAAAGCGGTTTGCAACTTACTAAACCATATTCCTTGCGAAAACATGTGGTAGTACAGGGAAGGAAATGAGAGGAACTGGACCGATACGGTTTGACACTGAAGTCACATAGTCTGGCATAAGACTGGCATGCTACGACACTGCCATCTTACCCATCCTCATGCCAACACATGGCCATTCATACTCACATCCATCCACTTATGGATCATCGAACTCACTTACCTCAACATTTCATAAAATAACGTTCATCGATATGCTCATCAACATGCCATGAAACTAACTAAATGCAAAACATGCCAAGACACTCATCACATCAAAAGTTCAAACATGCTTGCCTGGTTCAGAGTAGTCGGAGCCTAGCTCGGTGAAGTTCGCGGCTCCGTCACCTCCTTCGGTATCTACGGTATAAAGAAAATATGTGCGCTATCGTAAATACCAAGGGGTGCACAAAAAGTATTCCAAATATTTTTCAAATAAATCTGATAAAAAACTAGACAAAATTTTAAAGAGAACAGAAAAAGAATCAATCAAAAATACCTTTCTATTTAAAAGTTATAAAGGTTTTTCTCCAGGGACTCATCTGTAATGAAACAGAAAGTTCCCAGGGGCTAGCTTATAAAAACAGAAAATGTTCCAGTGTTGAATACGCCAGCCCAGAGGGGAAAGCGCATTTTGCCCGAAGGCGCTTCCAGAAAACGATTCAATAGAGAGGGCAGAGAGGCTGACGATGGGGTCCCACTCATCAGGTTTAAACTTTCAAAAAGGGGGGGACGAAGCTCGTCGGCGCCCGAGAGCCGCGGTGGTCGCCGGCGGCGATCCACGGCGAGGCAGGGGGATCGGAGGGTACCTCTGAGTTCAGGGCACCCTTCCGCGTCGGTTGGTGGTGGTGGTGGTCGCCGGCGAGTACCACGTCGACGGCGAGCTTTGCTCCGGCGACGGCGGCTCGGGTGGTCGAGGGACTCGTCGGAGAGGGCTGCGGAGATCAAATTGAGGAGGGGGTTAGGCTCCTGGTTGCTAGAGGGAGTAATTGACGGGGTTAGAGCGCCGGAGATGGCCTCACCGGAGCGAATCGTGGTGGAGGCCGAGGCGGATCGGGGCGGCCAGAGTTGGGGGAGGAGACCTCCTCGAGGTCCTCCTAGTGGCCTGGCGGGGCGTTGGTGAGGAGTGGTGATGATGCGTGCACGAGGGTGAGCTCGGGGGCCCTTTATATAGGCGGTCCGAGGCGGTGGCCGTGAACGGGGGTCTCCGGTGACGATTATGGCGGCGCAGGGCTTGGTCGGGGTAATTAGGACGTTGGGCGTCATCGTGGAGGTCCACTGTTCCGTTTTGGTGCTAATCGAGTTGGAGTTTGGTGCTTTGGGGGTGAGTTCGACAGAACGGGGTGGCGCGGGCCCGTCGGCGGCAGGGAGCGCGTCCCGTGCTTGCCGGCCACGGTGGCGGTGCCACGGGCGTGCGCTGGCACGCATGAGGCCACGCGGAGAGCAGAGGAGCGATGGGCGGCACGGAACGGCGTTGAGCCGCCGTTCTTGTCCCCTGTCGGCTGTAACGGGGTCTCGGCCGCCGCAAGACAGCCGGCGCGGGCGGCCAGGGGCACCACCGACGCCGGGAAGACAACAAGCGCGCGTGCGGGATGCTCCAGACAGGAGGAAGAGGCGGCGAGGAACATGCCAAGGGCACTGTGGGCATGTGACCGAACCTCTGTCAAAGATCGACACTGAACTCTAAATCTTTCTGAATTTTGAACAACAACAGTGCATGCAAGGTTTTCGACAGAATGAATTTGGCCTCTGGTGATTTTTCCTTGAGCTGATTTTTGGTAGAGTGGCTTCTCATTGCTCTAGTAGGCTGCATGATTTTTGGTGGAATTTTTGGAGGAGTGTAGATATGAATTTCATCAAATTTGGCAAATCTGGTCCAAACTTGCAGAGACTGAGTTTTGAAAAATTTGAAAAGAGGAGGAGTGGATCAAGATGGTTCTGGGTTGTGGGTACAAAGGACTATCCAGGAGAGTTGGTTTGGGATAAAAACTCAAAGGCAAAGTGGTACTTGCTTTGAAAATCACTAAGGCTCAAAATAATTTACAGAATTGATTTGAGAGGAAAAATAATTAGAATAAAATCCAAAACTTGCTTGGATTAGTTGGGACAGAGAACTTAGGCTGATTACCAAGAGTAGGGGAGGTTTTGAAGGGGTTTTACCACATGGGCAAAAATGCCAAGTCATGGGTGGTTTCCAAGATATGAAAATCCCCAAATTTTCATAGAGTTTCTTTTTAAAAGAAAAACAAATTAAACTCCCAAAATAAATTTGAGAGGGAACCAACAGAGAAGAAGTTTCAAAAGATCAAACACCATAGCTTGAATAAAAAAAATAAAAACCTTGCCAAAGAAAAGGAAGTTTTTAAGAGGAAGGTTTTCTGGAACAAATTTTTTTAAATGGCCTCTTTTCAAAAACCACAAAGTTTTTGATAAATACCAAATTAAAATTTTGGAGTGTCACACTTATACCACTTATAAAATCGATAGTTTCATCAAAACTAGCAAAACAATGCATCAAAACAGAATATGTCTTAAATAGGACAGTCTGTAGCAATCCAAACATCTACCATAATTCTATAACTCCAAAAATTCTATAAAATTAGGACAGAATAAAAAAAATTCATAGCAGTACTTTGTAAAAAAATCAAAAACATTCGATGTTCCAGTAAAAAATGAAAATGCACGCACTTCAGCCAAAGTTCCTGTTTTTGTACGGCACATACCAAAGCAGCAATCAACTCATCCTAAATGCAAATCTTGGCACATTATTTTTATAATACAATAGATTTGTATAAGGGGATAATTATTTTTGTTGAAAAGTTTCTATAATTCATGATTTGCAAAGTTTCCATGGGCATGAACAAAGTTCAAGGAGCTCCCCCACTTCAACGGTGCTCGTCCTTCTTACTTTTACTTTTCTTTTTGAAAAGTTTTAGGTTCCCCACTTTATTTTTTGTTTAAACTTTTTAAAAGCACTCAACAAAAATAAATGACTCTCTAAAACTTTCGGGTTGTCTCCCTGGCACCGCTTTCTTTAAAGCCATTAATCTAGGCATATAGTGCTCAAGTAATGGATCCACCGGGATCCCAAGGTATATCAAAGCCAATTTTAATTAACAATGATTTGTTATTTAGTAATGAGCACAAAGTAACATATATCATGCAACAACGAAGTCTAACTCTCTTCCTATGCATCGGCATGTCATAAAAGAACAATTCACGCACATCAAGTAAAGGCCAATACATACCATAAATAGTTTCTTGCAATTTTATCGTATTATAAACATAGAGTGGTGGAGATGTAGTTCCTCTCTCATAATAATTGCAAGTAGGAGCAGATAGCACATGCATATTATATCTATCAAAATCATCATGTGTAGTAGTAAAACGCAACCCATCAATATAATCCTTAATAAGAGCAAATTTCTCTGATTTAGTGTAGTTGGGAGAATTCAAAAAGATAATAGGACTTCCATCTTTGGTGCAATAGCAACAATTTCATGTTTAACATAAGGAACTATAGCAAGTTCATCTCCATTAGCATAATTCATATTGTCATCATGGCCACAAGCATAGCAAGCATCAATTTCATCAAAAAGGGATATTTCAAACGAATCCAAGCGATCATGACATTCATCCTTCAGTAAGCACGAAGGGAAAAAATGTATGAGTTGAAGAGTTACTCCCATTAGAAGGTGGGTACGGGTAGCTAATCCACTCTTTCTCCTTTTGTTCTTCGCCCTCCTCGTCATCTTTTTCATCTAATGAGCTCACAGTGTCATAAATTTCTTCTTCCATAGATTCCTGCAAAATATTAGTCTCTTCTTGGATAGCGGAGACTTTTTCAATAAACTCATTAATATAAGCACTAGAAGCATAGTTATCATCGCAATATTTAAGTATGACAAAATTTTCAGATTCGTAAAGAGTAGTACCATACTTTTCAATCAAAGAAGCAATTTCATAAGCACCCTTAAAAGCAACAAATTCTTCAATTTGTTCAACCTCATAGTAATTATAAACACCCTTAGCATAAGAATATATAATTCCATTATCACTAAACTTGCATTGGTAAGAAGGTGTTTCTTAGGGTCTTCAGAACAGCAAGTAAAATAATGTATTTCGCATAAATTCCAAGCATAGCAATTCATAGTATTAATATGATGCCATAAAAGTTTCCCCTTTTGAGATAAGTGGTGCCGCACATAATAAGCATGCTCATCTAATGATTTTCCCTCAACTAAGCTAGTTGGGGTTTCAGCACGAGCACAAAGGGATCAAAGATGATCCAAGTAGAAAGCTTCAGCAGTGTAGTAGATTTTGGGTGGTTCTTCAACCATTGGTGTAGTAGGTACAACTAATTTTTTTTTGGTATTTTGCGTTTCCTACCCATAACTAAAGATAGAAAACAAGAGCACCAAAATAAAATCTACTTAGTGATAAAGCAAACAAGCACATACGAGAATATTCACCCCATGCTATTGCTCCCCGACAATGGCGCCTGAAAAAGGTCTTGATAACCCACAAGTATAGGGGATCAATTGTAGCATTTCTCAATAAGTAAGAGCGTCGAACCCAACGAGGAGCTAAAGGTAGAACAAATATTCCCTCAAGTTCTATCGACCACCGATACAACTCTACGCACGCTTAACGTTTGCTCTACCTAGAACAAGTATGAAACTAGAAGTACTTTGTAGGTGTTGTGCGATAGGTTTGCAAGATAATAAAGAGCACATAAATAAAAGGTAGGGACTGTTTAAATAAAGAAACAACTAAACTAGTTTTAGTAGAGAGCTTTTTGTCACAAGAAAGTTATTTGTCCCTAGGCAATCGATAACTAGACGGTAATCATTATTGCAATTTTATATGAGGGAGAGGCATAAGCTAACATACTTTCTCTACTTGGATCAACACTTATGATTGGAACTCTAGCAAGCATCTATAACTACTAAAGGTCATTAAGGTAAAACCCAACCATAGTATTAAAGTATCAAGTCCTCTTAACTCCCATACGCAAACAACCTACTTACTTGGGTTTGTGCTTCTGTCACTCACACCACCCACCATAAGCAAATCATGAACATATTGCAAACCCTACAGCGGGGATCCCTCACGCTCTCATGACATGGAGAGCACCATAGGATAGCACCAATAATAAAACATGCAACTCAAACCAATCGTGGTCATCAATTAACCCATAGGACAAAATGGATCTACTCAAACATCATAGGATAGCCATACATCATTGGGAAATAATATATAGCATTGAGCACCATGTTTAAGATGAGATTACAGTGGGGAGAAGAGGTGTTACACCGTTGCATATAGGGGGAGAGAGTTGGTGGTGATGGCGGTGAAGTTGTTGGTGTAGATCGTCGTCACGATGATGGCCCCAGCGGCGTTTCGGCGCCACTTGGGGAGAGGGGGGAAGAGATCCCCTCCTTCTTCTTATTCCTTAGCCTCCCCAAATATGGAAGGAGGGTTTCCCCTCTGGTCCTTGGCCTCCATGGCGGCGGAGGAGCGGGAGTCCCTCCGAGATTGGATCTCTCTCTCTCTATTTCCTTCTGTTTCTGCGTAACTCCGATTAAGCTGAAATTTCAACACGATTTTTATCCGAATATTAGCTTTCTTGCGGCAGAAGAAGGGCACCAACTGCCTTATGGGGTGACCACAAGGGTCTAGGACAAGCCCTACCCCCTGGGGCGCGCCCCTGGGGCTTGTGGGCCCCTCGTGCATCGTCTCGCGTTGATTCTTTTTCCCAAAAATCACATATATTCCAAAAAAATCTGTGTAAGTTTTTATCGCGTTTGGACTCTGTTTGATATGTATTTTCTGCGGAAAAAAATGCAACAAACAGGAACTAGCACTAGGCACAGGATCAATAGGTTAGTCCCAAACATAATATAAAAAGTTGCCAAAAGTATATGAAAGTTGTAGGATATTGGCATGAAACAATAAAAAATTATAGATATGACGGAGACGTTATTGGGGAATGTATAATGCAATTTCAAAAAAAATCCTATGCTCACACAAGATCTATCTAGGAGATGCATAACAACGATAGGGGGAGAGTGTGTCTACGTACCCTCATAGACCGAAAGCGGAAGCATTTGACAACGTGGTTGATGTAGTCAAACTTCTTCTAGCTCCGACCGATCAAGTACTGAACGTATGGCACCTCCGAGTTCTGCACACGTTCAGCACGATGACGTCCCTTGTCCTCTTGATCCAGCAAGGTGTCGAGGAAGTAGATGAGTTTCATTAGCACGACGGCGTGGTGATGGTGATGGTGAAGTAATCCGCGCAGGGCTTCGCCTAAGCACTATGAAGATATGACCGGGGGTGCCGCACATGGCTAACAGTTGTTGTTCTATGTTGTAGGCGCCCCCTCCCCATATATATATATATAGGTTAGAGGGGAGGGGAGGCAGCTGTCGGTGTCAATACCGGTGGATCTCGGGTAGGGGGTCCCGAACTATGCGTCCGAGGCTAATGGTAACAGGAGGCAGGGGACACGATGTTTACCCAGGTTCGAGCCCTCTCGATGGAGGTAATACCCTACTTCCTGCTTGATTGATCTTGATGATATGAGTATTACAAGAGTTGATCTACCACAAGATCGACGAGGCTAAACACTAGAAGCTAGCCTATGATTATGATTGTCCTTGTCCTACGGACTAAACCCTCCGGTTTATATAGACACCGGAGGGGGCTAGGGTTACACGGAGTCGGTTACAGAGAAGGAGATCTACACATCCGAATCACCAAGCTTGCCTTCCATGCAAAGGAGAGTCCCATCCGCACACGGGATGAAGTCTTCAATCTTGTATCTTCATAGTCCAACAGTCTGGCCAAAGTATATAGTCCGGCTGTCCGAGGACCCCCTAATCCAGGACTCCCTCAGTAGCCCCTGAACCAGGCTTCAATGATGACGAGTCCGGCGCGCAAATTGTCTTCGGCATTGCAAGGTGGGTTCCTTCTCTGAATACTCCATAGAAGATCTTGAATAAAAGGATCGTGTCCAGCTCTGCAAAATAATTTCCACATACCACCGTAGAGAGTATAATTTTTCATGAATCGAATCTGCTGACAATTTTCCATGATATCATACCGCAGCCCGGTCATTATTCGAACCATTTTTTTCCAGCCTGCTACTGCACGTATTGGAAGGCGGTTTTATTGGCACGTCTTGTCGAAGCAGAGATTGTGTCCCCTTATCACGGGATTCTCATCAATACGGGTGTTGGTAACCCAACCGCGACATTGATGCAGTGCTTGAGAAATAAGCGAGTTTTATCAGGCAAGTGGGGAGGCGCACAGTTTCTACCACCTTTATAAAGAGATAAGGATCCCTCTGTTTCACCCACGCCCTCTTCTCCCTCTGCTCATCCATTCTCACACGCTCGAGCTCTAGCGCCCAAGCCCTCACTTTCTCGGCAAAGTCATTCAAGCATGTCTGGAGCAGGAGGCAAGTGGATGGCCTCCTCCGTCACGGAGGAGGACATAACAAAGCTACGGGAGGCTGGATACATGGCCGCAAATATTGCGCACAGGCTTCCGGCTGAGGGGCAGATCATCCCCACCCCGAAACCTTGGGAGAGGGTCGTGTTCCTCCCTCATTTCATCCGCCGGCTGGGATTTCCCCTCCACCCATTCGTCTGCGGGCTCATGTTTTACTATGGGCTCGATTTTCATGATCTGGCCCCCAACTTCATCCTCAACATCTCGGCGTTCATCGTCGTGTGCGAGGCTTTCCTTCGTATCCCGCCCCACTTCGGCCTATGGCTGAAGACCTTCAACGTAAAGCCAAAGGTGGTGGTCGGCCAACGAGCGGAGTGCAGGGGCGCCATGGTGGGCAAGATGCCCAACATCGCTTGGCCCGAGGGCTCCTTCATGGAGACAGTAAAGAGGTGGCAATCGGGGTGGTTCTACATCACCGAGCCCCGTAACGCCAACTGGGCAGCGGCCCCTGAATTTTGATCCGGAACCCCTATGTGGCTCACCTCCTGGAAAGAGAAGGTATTAGCCTGGGGGTCCGCGGCGGAGCTGTCCGGACTTTAGAACAGTGTCCAGAATATGGTAAGCAAGAAGATCAAGCTTGTCAACATAGTACAAGTCATGCTCCTCCGCCGGATCCTTCCGTGCCAATGACGGGTTTGCAATCTGTGGGAGTTCGACCCAGCCGAACACCAGACACTACGAGAGCTCTTCTGCATGACGCACGAAGACGTCTGGAAATTTTTGTTCAAGACCAACGAGGTACCCCCACCCATAACCGAAGATCGCGGACTCAGCGCTAAGCGCCTCACCAATCCGGTAAGTTCATATATTTCATAGGGTGCGCCTTTCATCAGCACATCTGGAGGAGGATCCTAAGCTTTTCACACTGCTTCCACAGGATTGGGTAGCAGTGGCAGAGCGGATCGACTGCCCGGCTCCGTTACAGGAAGATCCAGAATCGGAGCTTCTAATGAAGATGTTGTTTCCGGCGCCTTATGAGGTGCCGGAGAAGAAGGCCAAGAAGGCGGCCACGGGGACCAGGAAAGGTCTTCGGCGCAGGGTCGTATTAGACTCGTCGTCCGGGGACGCCGAGGTGCATTCCTCCCATGATGACGAGGAGGAAGAAGAGACCCCCTCCCCCAACCGGGGAGGATAAGAAGAGGAAGGCCGCCCCACAGGGGGAGGCCAGATTGTCCAAGAAGGGAAGGACATCCCTTCCGGACCACTCCAGCACGGCCGCCTACAACGACAAGGAGTGGTTGCCCAGGGACAAGCCCCTGGCGAAGTCGTAAGTATTCATACTCCATAGTACTTTCAATGTGTTTTAGCTTCATTGCTTGTTATAATGCCGAGCATGCATATGCAGTCCGGCCAAGTCCCACATCAAGGTATCCTCTTCGGATGGGTCTTTGAGTCAATCGGAGATGAATAGCTATTCACTCCTAACGGCTACCTCCCCCCGGCCCACGGACGACACCGAGGTGTTGTCCTAGAGGATACCGGAGCAGGGGGTGAAGGTTTTGGTGATTCCCCAAGGCGAAATACCAGACACCGGGCACATGGGGGGAAAGACCCCCATCGATTCTACTAACGGGAGCCACAGAAAGTCCGGCCCCCAGCCGGACACTGTGCCGGTACCTCCAATGGTTCCGAATTCAAGTAGGCAGCCCCTCGCTAAGGAGGGCGAGCTGCCTGTGCCGATGACCTCTGTCCACCTAGAGGCATCAGACGATTTACTGGAAGTGCTTCGCAGCGCTTCCATTGACGAAGAGCATCACACTCTTATGAGTACGGTGATTGAGAAGGTTCGGTCCGCCAAAAGCGGATTGATCGAAGCCTGCGCCAGCCTCCTAACAGGCTTTGAGGTAGGTAACAAAAGTGTAAGAAAACATCACATTATAGACAGTAGCCCCTGATGCTCTGTTTGGTGTTCGGATAGAAAAGCCAAACGGAGGGTCAATTATTATCCACATGAGTCTGATAGAAAATGTCCATGTGAATAAGCAGGCATCGCTGCTGGCCGCTGCCGCCCGTACTGCGGAGGTTGCCAGACTGAAGCGGGACCTGGGGCGGGCCGAGGAAGAGCTCAACCTCATAAAGAGGCAGCTCGAGGAAAGCAAAGGTAAGTGATACCCCGTCCGTGTGTTATATAAGGGAAAAATCATTGATGCTAACAGAAGCATCATGAATTTGAATAGGGGCAGACCGAAGTGGCGGCCCTTAAGAAAGCATTGTCCGAGGCTGAAGACAAGGCGGCCAAGGAGCGCACCAAGCGTGAGAAACAAGAGGCCCGGGTTAGTGAGGTCCAGTAAGAGCTCCAGGACTTTGTCAAAAAAATTGAGTCCTTGGAGCGTGACTCCAAGACGCAAGAGTCTGAGCTTGCGAAGGCCCTCCAGAGCGTGCAAGACGCCAAGGCCGAAGCCCAAACGGCAGTCCAAGAGATTCAGGTAGCCAAGAAGATAGCGGTGGGTAAGGCATTCATTATGCAAAGCAAGCATGTAAAGGAGACTTTCCTTTTACTTACCCGAATTCGGAGCTCTCCAGGAGCATTCGCAGATCTGCCATGTAGCATATCGGATGCCACGAAGTTCTACTGTGCCGAAGAAGGGAGCTCGATTGAGAACTTGTTCTGGTCTCAATATACTGGGACCGAACATCCGATGCCCTTGAGTGACCAGCTGAAGCAACTGGTCGAACTGCACAAGGCGGCCGCACTGGCCATGAAGGACTTCATAGTCCGGTTGTGGCCTGGCGAGCCCCTGCCTAGCAGCTACTTCGGCCTTGTAAAGTGGATGGTAAATGCCTGTCCACGGCTTGAAGTCATTAAGCGGTCCGTCTGCATTGAAGGTGCCCGTCGGGCCTTCGCCCGCGCGAAAGTGCATTGGGCGAAGATGGATGGCGAGAAGCTAGTGACGGAGGGGCCACGGAAGGGCAAGGCACACCGCTACCCCGAGAAGTACTATGACGGTGTTATGAAAGGCGCCCGCCTTGGGGCGGAGGAATGTGCCAAGGATGTAATATTTGAATAAACGTATTATGTCATCCTATAATATGAAGACGAGTTCTTGTGTGCTATATAACGCTTGTTGATTTAAAATATTACCTTCTGTGCAGCCGTTTATAAAAATCTGAAAGTTGGCCAGTCATCGGCTTCTGCCCCCGTGTAACTAGTACTGGGGTGTTCGGGATAAACCTAAACACTCTTTATCGAAATTTTTGGTCCTTTAAGGAGGTGTTTAGCGCAGCGAACAAGGCAATCGGACTATACGGCTTTATCACTCTCACTTAGCCATAGAAGTCTACAATTTTAAATTTTGGCGAAGCCCCTGGTATTCGGAAGGCCAAACTTGGGGCGCTATACACGCCTAATCGGACAAGGCCGATACCTTGCCCGAAGCGGAAAAATCTTTAGGGATTTGAGACCTCTCGAATAGCGACCAACTCTCGCCGCATCATGACAGTCAGTTTTCAGCTTTCTCTACTAAGGTGCTCGTTCGGAAGAACTGGGACACAATCGCAGTAGTTCTCCCTGTGCTACCTTAGCTAATATTGCGGAACGTAAGGCACCAAAACAAGGGAGCCGGGCAAACCCAACTATTGACTCAAGACATGATTCGGAGCTGATGCATATAATGCTATAAGTTCGGGGTGCCGCACTGTCGAAAGTGTTCGGACTTTTCTTGCTGCGTAATGGGGTACATTGAAGCCCCTGGCGAACTGAACGTACCAAAGTGTACGAGTACAATTTGTTTTAAATAAGCAGTCAATAAAAAGGACAAAGGAAATGTAATAATAAGCTGACGATGTATGTTTTTTCCACTGTTATTTGAATAATATGTCGAGGCGTATGTATACAAGTAATGCAATAAGCAAAAATAGGACTATTGGACATGTCCAAACCAAGGGCAGGCTGCGTGTGGGTATGTAAAACAGGTATAACGATCGTTATCAGAGACCACCTGGATATTCCCTTGTATGTCAAGGCCTCTTGCCTCCTTGGTTGTTCCTTCCCGTGATGAGTCCGATGATCAGGCTATCAGAAAGGGCTTCCCGTAAGTAGGGTCCTGAAAAGAAAGAAGATGATGAAGGTATACGGGTCCCGTGGCGATTGAGCCGCACTGTGGACCGCATCGTAGACGTGCCTCCACCTATGCCCCTGGTATTTTGAGTGGTTATGTACGCGCGGCACAAATTTCTCCGCTTGACTGGGACTAGGACAGAGGCTAAATTGCTAGTCGAGCTCTGGACGTGCCGGACGATCCTGTTGCAGCGTACTCCGGACACGCTTAACAGTGTCCAAGGGCTTTATTGCCGAGTTGGCGGTCTGCCTAAGAAGGCTGCTTTGTACTTCTGCTGCGAGGGTTGCAGTGTGCTCCTCCGTACGGAGAGAGTGGTCTGTGTTTCCATTGACTGTTATAACCCCGCGAGGTCCTCGCATCTTGAGCTTGAGGTATGCATAGTGTGGCACTGCATTGAATCGAGCAAATGCGATTTGTCCTAGTAGTGCATAATAGCCACTACGGAAGGGGACGATATCGAAGATTAACTCCTTGCTTTGGAAGTTGTCCGGAGATCTGAAGACCACTTCCAGTGTTATTGAGCCCGTACAACAGGCCTCTACACCTGGGATTACACCCTTAAAGGTGGTTTGGGTGGGTTTGATCCTTGAGGGATCGATGCCCATTTTGCGCACTGTATCCTGATAAAGTAGGTTCAGGCTGTTGACACCGTCCATGAGGACTCGTGTGAGATGGAATCCGTCAATGATGGGGTCGAGGACCAATGTGGCTGAACCGCCATGACGGATACTGGTAGGATGGTCCCTGCAATCGAAAGTGACCGGACAGGACGACCATGGGTTGAACTTTAGGGCGACTAGATCCATCGCGTAGACATCCCTTAGTGCACGCTTCCGTTCCCGCTTGGGAATGTGGGTGGCGTAGATCATGTTTACCGTTTTCACTTGGGGAGGAAATTTCTTCTGTCCCCCTGTGTTCGGCGTCCGGGGCTCCTCGTCGTCATCGCTATGCAGCCCCTTTTCCTTGTTTTCGGCATTCAACTTGCCGGCCTGTTTGAACACCCAACATTCTCTGTTGGTGTGGTTGGCTGGTTTATCAGGGGTGCCGTGAATTTGACACGAGTGATCGAGTATGCGGTCCAGACTAGACGAACCCGGATTGTTTCATTTAAATGGCTTTTTCCGCTGACCGGACTTGGAGCCACTGAATCTGGCATTAACTGCCGTGTCTTCGGCGTTGTCGCCATTGTTGCGACGCATATGTCTGTTGCATCGTGGCTTGCCGTTGATATCTCGGGCATCTGAAGTGCCAGGATTTCTTGGTGTGACGTTACTACGAGCCAGCTAGCTGTCCTTGCCTGCACAAAAGCGGGTCATGAGTGTCGTGAGGGCTGCCATGGACTTCGGCTTCTCTTGGCCGAGGTGTCGGGCGAGCCACTCATCGCGGATATTATGCTTAAAGGCCACCAGGGCTTCGGCATCTGGACAGTCGACGATTTGGTTCTTTTTAGTTAGGAACCGAGTCCAGAATTTCCTGGCTGACTCTTCGGGCTGTTGGCTTATGTGACTGTAGATCGTTGTTGCGGGACATGTGAATGTGGAGAAGGAAATCTTCAATCCATACCGCGGGGTCTGTCATGCCATCGTATGATTCGATGTTTACGAGTTTAAACCCTTCTGGGAATTCATGATCCATTACTTCATCATTGAAGCATAGGGAGTGTGCGGCGCCTCTATGCCGGGTTACGTTACGACACAGTTCAAATGAGTCTGGTCTATTGTATTCGGCCCGGCCGGACTTGTTTTTAGCGTATCCGGTATGAAGGTCATCATCATGCGTTGTGGCGCGTCCCCGCGATCTGTAGATCGATCTTGGTTGCCCTGCTTTGTTTTCCAATACGTCTTGCAGGTCCTGCGTGTAGCCCCGGGCCTTAGTGTTTTTGTTTAATTGGCGGCGGGATGCGGGCTGGTGTTCGGGCTGATACGCCGCTTTGTCTTGGCCATGAGGTGGCCGGTCAGCCTCGTCCTGTGCTGGTAGTGTAGGCTCTAGAGCCTCCTCCTCGAGCTGAGGTAGCAACCTGTGCTTTGGGTAACCTTTGGTTGGGCGCTCGAGTCCATATTCCTCGGCTGCCAAGACCTCAGTCCATCTATCTGTTAGCAACCTGTGCTTTGGGTAACCTTTGAAGCTGCTACTGTTTTTTCTTCAGGCTTCTTGCAGTGGCTATAAGCCGGCGCTTGAAGGGCTTCTCCTCGACGGGATCCTCAGGCACGACGAATTCGTCGTCGCCAAGGCTCACCTCATCTTCGGAGAGAGGCATATAATTGTCGTCCTCCAAGTCTCCATCTGTTGCCTGTTCATCTGGGCTAGCTTGCCCATCCTCCTGCTCGGCCTGCTCGAAGTCGGGCTGGGCGGGATTGTAGTTGTCTTCGGCACCATACGGATTGGTGTCAACTCCTGTGTCGGTACTGCTATTTCTACCATGGCGGGGCTTAGAGCGGCGCCGATGACGCTAGTGCTTTGATTGCTTCCCCAATGGATTATCCTCTGTTGCCTCATCACCATTGTTTTCTTTGGGGGTGTCCACCATATATATATCATATGATGAGGTGGTTGTCCAGCGTCCTGTGGGCGGCGGTTCCTGTTCTTCTCCTGCATTGGCGTCCGTACCGTCGATGTCTTCGGAGTTGAAGTCGAGCACGTCGGTTAAGTCATCGACAGTGGCTATTAAGTGGGTGGTGGGTGGGTAACGAATTTCTTCGTCGTCCTCTTCCCACTCGAGCCGTACATAGTTCGTCCAAGAGTCTCCCGATAGCGAGAGAGACCTTAATGAATTTAGCACGTCACCCAAGGGTGAGTGCTGAAAGATATCCATGGAGGTAAACCCCATGATCGGTGCCCAATCAGATTCGATAGGCACGGACGCGTGCTTCGGAACCTAAGACCGGAGACAAGTTTGGGGGTCCGGTGATACAGATCTCTTTGGAGGTGGAGTCTGTGTTCGGCTCCAACGCCGATAAGTGTGCAGCCTCCGTGGCGGGGTCCATCCACCCATCCTCGGATGGCGTGATCGTCTCCAGATTAGGGGTCGAGGCAGCCGCAGGTGCGATATCCCGAACACCGTCTAATGGCAGATCTAAGTCATGCACGTCGTGGCTGTTCGGCGCTCCTGACACAGGATCGAACCCGTCAAAGATCAAGTATCCGCGGATGTCGGCTATGTAGTTCAAGTTTCCAAACATGGCCTGATGGCCAGGGGCGTAGTTGTCGATCTGCTCTAGATGGCCAAGTGAGTAGGCCCGCAGTATGAAGCCGCCGAATACGAAGATCTGTCCGGCCAGGAAAACCTCACCCTGGACCGCATCATTGCTGATGATTGAAGGATCCATCAAGCCTTATCGCGACGACACAGTGGAACTCTCAATGAAAGCACTAATGTCAGTGTCAAAACCGGCGGATCTAGGGTAGGGGGTCCTGAACTGTGCGTCCGAGGCTAATGGTAACAGGAGGCGGGGGACACGATGTTTACCCGGGTTTGGGCCCTCTCGATGGAGGTAATACCCTACTCCCTGCTTGATTGATCTTGATGATATGAGTATTACAAGAGTTGATCTACCACGAGATCGATGAGGCTAAACCCTAGAAGCAAGCCTAAGATTATGATTGTCCTTGTCCTACGGACTAAACCCTCCAGTTTATATAGACACCGGAGGGGGCTAGGGTTACATAGAGTCGGTTACAAAGAAGGAGATCTACACATCCGAATCACCAAGCTTGCCTTCCACACAAAGGAGAGTCCCATCCAGACACGAGACGAAGTCTTCAATCTTGTATCTTCATAGTACAACAGTCCGGCCAAAGTATATAGTCCGGCTGTTCGAGGACCCCTAATCCAGGACTCCCTCAGCAGCCAAGGGGGCATCCCAAGTAGGAGGAATCCTACTTGGGGTGCACTCCCAATTCGGCCAACCCCCTCTCCTATTCCTATTCGGAGTAGGAAGGGAAGAGGGGGAAGGGGGAATCCTATTCCCTTTTTCCTTTCCTCCTTCCCCTTTCCTTCTCCAATTTGGCCAGCCAATATGGGGGGCGCACCATCCCCTTTGTGGCTGATGTGTTTCTCCTCTTAGCCCATAAGGGCCATATCTTTTGTCGGGGGTGCCCGAAACCCCTTTCAGTGACCCGATAATTACCTGGTGCTTCCTGAAACACTTCCGGTGTTCAAATACCATCATCCAATATATCAATCTTTACCTCTCGACCATTTCGAGACTCCTAGTAATGTCGGTGATCTCATCCGGGACTCCAAACAATATTCAGTCATGAAAGTGCGTTAAGTCGACCAGAGGGGGTGAATAGGCAATTTTTACAAATTCGTCATTAAGGAATTTCCAGGTGAGGAAATTCCTAAGTCACGAACAACTAGCAGTGGAATAAGTACTTAGGTATAAGCATCACAGAGCAATAGCATAGTCATCATGATGAAATGAAAGACAGACACAGAGTACATAAAGCATAAAAACATGATAAGCAGGCTGAGGACAAAGTGACTGAAGAAATAGGATTGAGGAAATAGAGAAAGTCTTCAGTCAAAGTCTTCAAACAGTAATGATCAAGTTCATCAACACATGAATGAGGAAATGAAAGGGTTGTGGAAATAGAACCAATAGGCTTGGTGAAGATAATGATTTGGTAGACCAGTTCCAACTGTTATGACAGTTGTACGTCTGGTTGGAGCGGCTGAGTATTTAAATTCGAGGACACACAGTCCTCACCATATTCTCCTTTAGTTAAGATCACACAGACCTCACCCAAAACTCTTGGTAAGTCTTCACAGGTGACTTCCAAACCTTCACAGACTTGGTCACTCGGCGATCCACAATTCGTCTTGGATGCTCAGACCATGACGCCTAACCGTCTGGAGGATACACAATCCTCAAAGGTAACAAGCGTCGGTTCCACACAGGAACAATCTCTTCAGTGATGCTCAATCACTTTGGGGTTATAGGTTTGGGTTTTCCCTAACTTGATGATTTTCGCTCAACGTCCTCTGAGGATGGGATGCACTCAATTGACAAGTGTTAGTTTCTCTCGGAGCAGCCAACCAGCTAGTGGTTGTAGGGGGCGGCTATTTATAGCCTAGGGAGCAACCCGACATGATAAGACATAAATGCGCTTCAAGGATATGACCGTTAGGTGGTAGGATATTTTCGACAGCTGGCGCGTATGAAAGTGCAACTATCCCTGGGTGGTTTTGGTAATGATTAACAACATATAGCTCATTGAACTAATGCTATTTCAAGATAAATATTTCAGGAAAGTTCAATGATTGGCATGGCATGGACTAGGAATGTGGACCCCTCAAATTGCTAAGGAAAATGGATTGGCTCAAGCTCTAAAGTTCAAGACTCTACATTTTCTATTTCAGTAATCCAAGATCAGATTGAGTCTATAGGAAAGCCAATACTATTAAAAAGGGATGAGGTCTTGCTTAATGGCTTGTGTTGGCGTTCTGGGAACGGGGTCCCTAGACTTGCCTGCCTGCGGCCTGCGGCATGGCTCAAGTTGTGGCCCAGTACGGCCCATCTTCATTGACCGAAGCTCAAGACCCTCACGAGGGTCCAAGCCTCGCGGGGAGGACGACGGAAGGCTTCCTTAGGAACAGCCTCACCAGGCAGGCTCGCGAGGAGGCGGAGAGATCAAGGCAAGGGTACCTCACGAGGTGCTCATGACACAAGCCATGACGATTGAGACCAGGCGGGCGCCAGCCTGTGCAGTGTCCTTGTTTCCTCTTTGGTGCAAGGGGGCAAGCACAGACCAAGGCATCAGGCAAAGGCTACCGTTTCGGTGCAACAAGACCAAGACCAACAGAGCGGCAGGACGGAGGTCATCGTGGAGCCCAAGACGGCGCCATTGCCAGTGCCTTTGGAAGCCGAAGACCAACTTTAGTCAGGATAAGTTGTACTAGATGTTCCCCTTCAAAATGGCCATTGTTGGCGCCCTTCCCGCTCAATATTTGGGAAGAGGACCAGGGCCTCTATATATAGGGCTAGCCATCATAGTAGGAAGGCATCTTGGATCGAGTCCTTCCCAGGCAGAACGCCACCACAAGAATACTCCTCACGAGGCTGTTCTTCCTCTGTACTGTTCATCACCAGCCCCTGAGGCAATCCACACACCACACACTGGAGTAGGGTATTACACCACAATGATGGACTGAACCAGTATAAACCTCGTGTCCCTTGTGTTGTTCATCTTGCTAGCTTAGATTCTCAGCGAGGCGTTGGAACGTGGATCGGTAGGGGAGAGATCTTCGCGTGCACCCTAGAGTTCAAACCTTAAGGGTTTTTCCGGAACCCCACATCCGACATTTGGCGCGCCAGGTAGGGGTTGCTACGTCTTGAGCTTGCGTTGGTTTTCCTTGAAGAGGAAAGGGTGATGCAGCACAGTACCGTAAGTATTTCCCTTAGTTTTTGAGAACCAAGGTATCAATCCAGTAGGAGGCTCCTCACAAGTCCCACGAACCTACACAAACAAACAAAGAACTCGCAACCAATGCGATAAAGGGGTTGTCAGTCCCTTCACGGCCACTTGCGAAAGTGAGATCTGATAGAGATAATATGATAAGAGAAATATATTTTTGGTATTTTATAATATAGATGCAGAAAGTAAAGATGCAAATAAAAGTAGATTGAAAGCTTATATGATAAAGAATAGACCCGGGGGCCATAGGTTTCACTAGAGGCTTCTCTCAAGATAGCATAAGTATTACGGTGGGTGAACAAATTACTGTCGAGCAATTGATAGAAAAGCGAATAATTATGATGTTATCTAGGCATGATCATGTGTATAGGCATCACGTCCATGACAAGTAGACCAACTCCTGCCTGCATCTACTACTATTACTGCACACATCGACCGCTATCCATCATGCATCTAGAGTATTAAGTTTATAAGAATAGAGTAACGCATTAAGAAAGATGACATGATGTAGAGGGATAAACTCAAGCAATATGATATTAACCCCATATTTTTATCCTCAATGGCAACAATACAATATGTGTCTTGCAACCCTTTCTGTCACTGGGTAAGAACACCGCAAGATTGAACCCAAAGCTAAGCACTTGTCCCATGGCAAGAAAGATCAATCTAGTAGGCCAAACCAAACCGAGAATTCGAAGAGACTTGCAAAGATAACTCAATCATACATAAAAGAATTCAGAGAAGATTCAATTATTATTCATAGATAAACTTGATCATAAACCCACAATTCATCGGATCTCGACAAACACACCGCGAAAAGAGATTACATTGAATAGATCTCCACAAGAGAGGGGGAGAACATTGTATTGAGATCTAAAAAGAGAGAAGAAGCCATCTAGCTAATAACTATGGACCCGAAGGTCTGTGGTAAACTACTCACAACTCATTGGAGGGGCTATGGTGTTGAGGTAGAAGACCTCCATGGTGGAATCCTCCTCCGGCAGAACATCGGCGACGGCTCCAAGATGGGATCTCATGGATACAGAAGGTTACGGTGGCGGAAATATTTCTTCGGTGGCTCATTGGATGTTTTCGGGGCATGTAGGCTTATATAGGAGGAAGAACTACGTCAGTGGCCTTCCGAGGGTTCCACGATATAGGTGGGCGCGCCCAGGAGGGGTGGGCGCGCCCTCCTATCTCATGGCCGCCCTGGCTGCTTCTTGGCTTGCACTCCAAGTTCTCCGGATCATGTTTGTTCCAAAAATCACGCTCCCGAAGGTTTCATTCCGTTTGGACTCCGTTTGATATTCCTTTTCTTCGAAATACTGAAATAGGCAAAAAAATAGCAATACGGGCTGGGCCTCCAGTTAGTAGGTTAGTCCCAAAGATGATATAAATGTGTAAAATAAAGCCCATAGACATCCACAATAGGTAATATAATAGCATGGAACAATAAAAAATTATAGATACGTTGGAGACATATAAAGCATCCCCAAGCTTAATTCCTGCTCGTCCTCGAGTAGGTAAATGATAAAAAAAAACAGAATTTTTGATGTGGAATGCTACCTAGCATAATTCTCAATATAATTTTCTTTATTGTAGCATGAATGTTCAGATCCAAATGATTCAAGATAAAAGCTTATAAAACATAAAAATAATAATATTTTGAAGCATACTAACAAATAGTCATGTCCTATCAAAATAGCATAGCCAAAGAAAGCTTATCCCTACAAAATCATATATTTAGGCCATGCTTCATTTTCATTACACAAAATACTCCCATCATGTACAACCCCGATGACGAGCCGAGCAATTGGTTCATACTTTTTAACGCGCTTTAGCTTTTTTCAACTCTTATGCAATACATGAGCACAAGCCATGGACATAGCATTATGGTGGTCTATGGTGGTGGTTGTAAGGACAAAAAGGGAGAAGATAGTCTCACATCAACTAGGCATATCAACGGGCTATGGAGATGCCCATTAATAGATATCAATGTGAGTGAGTAGGGATTGCCATGCAACGGATGCACTAGAGCTATAAATGTATGAACGCTCAACAAAAGAAACTAAGTGGGTGTGCATCCAACTTACTTGCTCACGAAGACCTAGGGCGTTTTGAGGAAGCCCATCATTGGAATATACAAGCCAAGTTCTATAATGAAAAATTCCCACTAGTATATGAAAGTGACAACAAAGGAGACTCTCTATCATGAAGATCATGGTGCTATTTTGAAGCACAAGTGTGGAAAAGAGATAGTAGCAATTGTCCCTTCTCTCTTTTTCTCTCATTTTATTTTTTTTCTTTTACTTTTTTTCCTTTTTCTCTTTTTTCTTTTTCTTTTTTTCTTTTTGGTGGGCTTCTTTGGCCTCTTTTATTTTTATAAAGCCCGAAGTCTCATCCCGACTTGTGGGGGAATCATAGTCTTCATCATCCTTTCCTCACTGGAACAATGCTCTAATAATGAAGATCATCACACTTTTATTGATTTACAACTCAAGAATTACAACTCAAAGCTAGAACAAGATATGACTCTATATGAATGCCTCTGGCAGTGTACCGGGATATGCAATGAATCAAGAGTGACATGTATGAAATTATGAAGGTGGCTTTGGCACAAATACGATGTCAACTACATGATCATGCAAAGAGCAATATGACAATGATGGAACGCATCATAATAAACGGAACGGTGGAAAGTTGCATGGCAATATATCTCGGAATGGCTATGGAAATGCCATAATAGGTAGGTATGGTGGCTGTTTTGAGGAAGGTAAATAATGGGTTCATGATACCGGCGAAAATTGCGCGGTAAAATAGAGGCTAGCATAGTGGAAGGATGAGTGTGCGTATATCCATGGACTCACATTAGTCATAAAGAACTCATATACTTATTGCAAAAGTCTACTTAGACCTCGAAGCAAAGTACTACTACATATGCACCTAGAGGGATATATTGGTAGGAAAAGACCATCGCTCGTCCCCGACTGCCACTCATAAGGAAGACAATCAAAAGAGCACCTCATGCAACAAATTTGTCACACAACTTTTACCATATGTGCATGCTACGGGACTTGCCAACTTCAATACAAGTATTTCTCAATTTCATAATTATCCACTAGCATGACTCTAGCATTACCACCTTTATATCTCAAAACAATTATCAAGCATCAAATTGATCCTAGTGTTTAATGCACTTTCTATGATAGTTTTTATTATACCCAACTTGGATGCTCATCATTCTAGGAGCAAATTCATAACCATAGAAAATACCATGCTGTTCTAAGAGACTCTCAAAATAATAAAAGTGAAGCATGAGAGATCAAAAATTTCTTCAAAATTAATCTACCGCCGTGCTCTAAAAGATATAAGTGAAGTACTAGAGCAAACACTATCTAGCTCAAAAGATATAAGTGAAGCACATAGCATATTCTAATAAAATTTCAATCAAGTAGGCTTCTCCCAAAAGGTGTGTACAGCAAGGGTGATTGTGGTAAACTAACAAGCAAAGACTAATATAATACACGACGCTCCAAGCAAAACACATATCATGTGGCAAATAAAAATATAGCTCCAAGTAAAGTTACCAATGAACAAAGACGAAAGAAGGGATGCCTTCTGGGGGCATCCCCAAGCTTAGGCTTTTGGATATTCTTGAATATATTGGGATGCCTTGGGCATCCCCAAGCTTAGGCTTTTTCCACCCTTTATTCCATAGTCCATCAAATCTTTACCCAAAACTTGAAAACTTCGCAACACAAAACTCAACAGGAAATCTCATAAGCTCCGTTAATGAAAGAAAACAAAACCACCACATAAGTGACTGTAATTAACTCATTCTTTATTTATACTGGTGTTAAACCTACTGTATTCCAAGTTCTCTATGGTTCATACCCTTACATACTAGCCATAGATGCATCAAAATAAGCAAACAACACACGGAAGGCAGAATCTGTCAAAAACAGAACAGTCTGTAGCAATCTGTAACTAACGCAAACTTATGGAACCTTAAAAATCCTACAAAAATAGTAAGTCCTAAAGAATTTATATATTGATCAGTAGCAAAAAGAATCAATGCAAAATCAATTTCCTGTGATTTATTGAATTGTTTCTCGTGAGTGCAAAGTTTCTGTTTTTCAGAAGAATCAAATCAACTCATATCATAGGTTATCCTATAAGTTCTACTTGGCACAAACACTAAATGAAACATGAAAACACATCCAAACAGAAAGTAGATGCAAAATTTATTACTAAACAGGAACAAAAACAAGAAACACAAAGAAAATTGGGTTGCCTCCCAACTAGCGCTATCATTTAACGCCCCTAGCTAGGCATAAAAGCGAAGATAGATCTAAGTAGTGCCAGCTTTGGCACTTGAATCATCAATAGAGCACTTATAATCTTTAGGGGTTTCTCCCTTTTTAGCTATGATAAAACATTTAGGCAAAAATTCAAGAAATTCTTTTGTAGCGGAAGGTTCCTTAACAATAGAGAGACAGTTGGGATGATCACTTATGGAATTGAGATCCGCGTCTCCCTTATTAGAAGATTCACCCTTATTTTTAGGAACATAAATAAACTTGGCGGTTTTGGTAGGGGGTTTTGGAGTGTTTTTCATGGAGGAAAACGCGGAACCTAAGTTAGTGATGATATCCTCAAGTTTACCAATTGAGGGAGTCCTGGATAAGGGGGTATCCGGACAGCCGGACTATGTACTTTGGCCGGACTGTTGGACTATGAAGATACAAGATAGAAGACTTCGTCCCGTGTACGGATGGGACTCTCCTTGGCGTGGAAGGCAAGCTTGGCGATTCGGAAGTAGATCTCCTCCTCTGTAAACTGACTCTGTGTAACCCTAGCCCCCTCCGGTGTCTATATAAACCGGAGGGTTTAGTACGTAGGACACAACAACAATCATACCATAGGCTACCTTCTAGGGTTTAGCCTCTTTGATCTCGTGGTAGATCCACTATTGTAATACTCATATCATCAAGATCAATCAAGCAGGAAGTAGGGTATTACCTCCATCGAGAGGGCCCAAACCTGGGTAAACATCCTGTCCCCAGCCTCCTGTTACCATTAGCCTTAGACGCACAGTTCGGGACCCCCTACCCGAGATCCGCCGGTTTTGACACCGACATTGGTGCTTTCATTGAGAGTTCCTCTGTGTCATCGCTGCAAGGCTAGATGGCTTCGCCAACCTTCAACCATGCTGTCCTGGGTGAGACTTTTCTCCCCGGACAGATCTTCGTGTTCGGCGGCTTTGCACTGCGGGCCAACTCGCTTGGCCATCTGGAGCAGATTGATAGCTACGCCCCTGGCCATCAGGTCAGGGATGGAAACCTAAACTACACTGTCGACGTCCACGGAGACTTGATCTTCGATGGACTCGGGCCCGTGTCAGAAGCGCCGAACAATCACGACGTGCATGACTTAGATCTGCAGTCGGACAGTATTCGGAACATCGCACCTGCTGCAGCTCCGGACTTTGCTCCAGAGCAGGTCGTGCCTTCTGAGGACGGGTGGATGGACCCGCCCTGAAGGCTGCACACTCATCGACTTCGGAGCCGAACACAGACTCCTCTCCTAAAGTGATCTGTATATCCGGACCCCCGGACTCACCTCCGGCCATGTGTTCCGGACCGCGCGCATCCATGCCCATCGAATCTAACTGGGCTCCGGTTATGGAATTCGCCGCTACGGATATCTTTCAGCACTCACCCTTTGGAGATGTGCTAAATTCATTAAGGTCTTTCTCTCTGTAAGAAGACTCCTGGCCGAACTATGTTCGGCCCGTGTGGGATACGGAGGACGAAGAAAACCACGACCCACCCACCACCCACTTTATAGCCACTGTTGATGACCTAACAGACATGCTTGACATCGACTCCGACAACATCGATGGTATGGACGTCAATGTAGGGGAAGACCTGGAACCACCGCCCACAGGGTGCTGGACTGCCACTTCATCATACAATGTCTACATGGTGGATACGCCTAAAGAAGACAATGGTGACAAAAAGGACACCATGGAGGATAAACCCCCTGGACAAAAGCACAAACGACGGTGCAGGCGCCGCTCTAAGTCTAGTCACAGTAAAAATAGTGATAACAACACAAAACATGATGACACTCCGGTTGTCTCCGAAGGCAACAATGACCATAGGGACCCAGCGATGGAGCAGGACAAGCCAAGTCAAGCCGAATACAACCCGGAGCAGACGCCCGATCACAGCGATCCAGAAGGCCGAACTCATCACACTACCTCCAAAAAGGAGGACAGTCCGGTTGACAATGCATTCATCATCCCGGAAAAGCATCTGGAACAAGATAACCTCCGCAGAAAACTCCTGGCCACGGCGAGGAGCTTGAAGAAGCAGAAGCAAAGGCTTAAAGCCGCGCAGGATACGCTCAACCGAAGATGGAATAAGGTGCTGGACACCGAAGGAAAATGCGGCGACGATCGCCACACGAAGAGCTACCCAAAGCGCAAACTGCTACCCGAATTCGACAACGAAGCCGCAGCGCCCATTATGCCAAAAAGCAATACGACCACTAGGCCGGACCAACCACCTCACGGCCACGGTAGAGCAGCCACCGATACCGCATACGATTTACGAGAGCTCCTGGACAAAAAGGCCAATGCGGCCAGATCCATCTATGGGTCCAGAGGACATGCTCCGACGCGGGATCATGTTTACCACAACGATCATACTGATCGAATACCAGTCTGGAATCAACACCGGGAACAACAACAGCCGGCAGCATGCCACGACACGGCCAGATACAGAGGGGCTGTGCACCCCCTGTGCTTCACGGACGAGGTGCTGGATCATGAATTCCCACAGGGATTCAAACCCGTGAATATAGAGTCATACGACGGAACGACGGACCCTGGGGTCTGGATTGAAGATTTTATCCTTCACATACACATGGCTCGTGGGGACGACCTCCACGCCATCAAATACCTCCCCCTCAAGTTAAAAGGACCAGATCGTCACTGGCTGAAAAGCCTCCCCAAAAACTCAATTAGTAGTTGGGAGGAACTTGAGGATGCTTTCAGGTCCAACTTTCAAGGGACCTATGTCCGGCCTCCAGATGCTGACAATTTAAGTCACATAATACAGTAGCCCAGAGAGTCAGCCTGCAAACTTTGGAACAGATTCCTCACTAAGAAGAATCAAATCGTCGACTGTCTGGATGCCGAAGACTTAGCGGCCTTCAAACACAGTATCCGAGACGAGTGGCTTGCCAAACACCTCGGCCAAGAAAAGCCGAGAATGATGGCATCCTTAACAAGCCTCATGACCCGATTTTGTGCAGGCGAGGACAGCAGGTTGGCTTGTAGAGGCACCAGCAACCCAGGCACATCCGGAATCCAAGATGGCAACAGGATGCCACGGCACACTAAGCACAAATGTCAGAATAACAATAGTCCGGACAACACAGCGGCCAACGCCGGATTCAGGGGCTCTCGGCCTGGTCAAGGAAAGAAGCCATTTAAAGGCAGTAAAGAGGAACCATCTGGTCTGAACAAAGTCCTGGACAGATTGTGCCAAATCCATGGCACTTCCGACAAACCTGCAAATCATACCCACAGAGAATGTTGGGTTTTCAAGCAGGCCAGCAAGTTAAACACCGAAAACAAGGGAAGGGAAACACCAAGCGAAGAAGAGGATGAGCCTCGCCAGCCGAACACCAGGGGCCAGAAACAATTCCCATCGGAAGTTAAAACGGTAAACATGGTACACGCAACTCATGCAGAGTTCGTAGCCCCCCAATTCAATCCTTAGGCAACTTGCCCGATCACTTTTGATCACAGGGACTACCCGGCCAGTATCCGTCACGGAGGATCGGCTGCCTTGGTGCTCGACCCAATAATTGACGGATACCATCTTACTCGCATCCTAATGGACGGCGGCAGTAGTCTTAATCTGATATATCAAGACACCATCCGCAAGATGGGGTTAGACCCATCCAGAATAAGTCAAAATAACACCACCTTCAATGGAGTGATTCCTGGCATAGTAGCCCACTACCGGGGCTCCCTCGTATTAGAAGTGACATTCGGTTCTCCCGACAACTTGAGAAGCGAGAACCTACTCTTCAACATTGCCCCCTTCAGGAGCGATTATCATGCATTGCTCGGAAGAACGGCCTTCGCTTGCTTTAACGCAATACCGAACTACGCCTGCCTTAAACTCAAGATGCCCGGTCCATGCGGTGTCATCACGGTTAGCGGAAACACAGAGCAGTATGCGGCAGTTCCCGCTGTCGGACTCTAGGCGGCCTCCCCCACCGGAACGCATGTTCGGTCGTCAAGACCACGGACACGGTTAGACGAGTCCAATACACCATTTTTCACAATGGCTCGTATAAACTTGAGCCAGGGGTTGTACATGTGTCCCCATAAATAATACGAGGGGCTGCAAACATGTAACACAAGCCCACAATTCGGCTTGCCTCGTTAATAGGCCGGATCTCGAACATTTCTCGAGCATAACTAACTTTTCGCACATTTTATTTTTCTTTCATTCTTACAGACACTACCAGTGCGACACCCTTCCAGGATAAGGCACAACAGAGACACATGCGCAGACGTGCAGCAGGGCCCCACCCACAGGTTTCTCTTTAGATTAAGCCCCTGCGTAAACCTTCTTTACTGTCTCTTGTTGCTCAACGTCCCATGGGTATTTCATAAACCTATAAGGGACACTAGCATTTTAGGCTTTTGCCCATGACAAATCAATGTGCGTACCTGGAATCACAGGGTCAAGGGTATTATTCAGCCAAATATATGTTATAAAGTCCGAATACCTTCGGGAGTGTTTGGCGTCACGAGTTTGGCCTTATATGCATCAGCTCCGAATCATGTCTTTGGTCAGATGTTGGGTTAGCCCGGCTCCTGGGTTTGCTGCCTTACGTTCCGTTCTATCGGCTAAGGCGACCAAAGGAGAACTACTGCGATTGTGCCCTGGTTATTTCGGATGAGCACCTCAGTAGAGAAAGCCTAAAACTGACTGTCATGATACAGCGAGAGACTGGTCAACCACTCGAGGACTCATCGGAATCTATAGGATTCCTCCAGATTAACAAAGGACCGGTCTACCGGTCAAGTACGCGCATCGTATCCGGACGCTCGCGGAAGTACCAGGGGCTACATAGTAGCCCCACCTTTCAAACTCCTATGGCTAAGTGAAAAGTGTTACACCTGTATAGTCCGGTTGCCTGGTTCGACGTGCGATCACCTCCTTAACGGACCAAGACGTTGGATCAAATGTGTTCACGCATATTTTCTCGAACACCCCCGCATTATGTGCGTGGGGGCTGAAGCCAACGACTGCTAACTTTCACGTTATATGCATACATAAACAGCCGCACAGGAGACACTATAATACTTTCAGGCAAAAGTATAAAAAAAGCAGCCTCTATAATCAAACACATAATTGTTTATAGTTAATAGAATCGTCACTCAAACATGACATTCTTGGAGCAATGGGCCTCTATTCTACAAGCACCTTCTATGACCTGCTCAAAATAGTGCTCGGCTGGGTCTTGGCTTCCTGCCGGACCCTGGGTTGCAATGCGGGTGGCCTCCATATCCGCCCAATATGTTTTCACACGGGCAAAAGCCATCTGCGCACCCTCTATGCACGCCGATCTCTTCATGGCATCCATCTGCGCTCTGGCGCCAAATAATCGTTGCACCAAACCAAAGTAACTATCCGGTTTCAGCTCCTTCGGCCACAGATGGTCTATTACAGACCTCATTGCAAGGCCGGACAGCCTATGGAGCTTGGCTATAGCGGCCATCTTATCACTCAAAGGTAAAGAGCGTGCTGGGGCATTAAATTGCAACCAGAATAGCCTCTCCATTTTGTTATCTTCATGATCATTGAATAACTTAGTCGCATCAGCCGCACTCTTCGCCAAGTCTGCATACTCATCTACGGCGCTCCATACCTTATCCAACGGAGCATACTTCGGATCTAAAAACTTCATCCGCAACAAATAAGGATTTCCAGCCGCGATTTCTCTGGCTTGTCGAAGTTCCTCCCGTGCGTCTCTAATCTGAGAGCGCATCTCTTTAGCCGAATCCATCGCCTTCTTCAGGTCGGCCACCTTTGTCTGGTTCTCCTTTTCGAGAAGCTCATACCGGTCGGCGGCGTCCCTCAGCTCCACAGCCATCTCGGCTATCCTCTCTTCGCTTCAGAGATGAGCGGCTTGTTCGGCTTTCAATTCTTCGGCTGCCTTTAGAGCAGCCGCATTGCTAATCCGGGCTTGTTCCTTGGCTAGGACAAGCTCCACCCTTAGGGGCTCAACGGCAGCAGCTCCGCCTGCAACTACGTCACATCACATTAATATTTCAACCTTCTTACAAAAATAGATGTGGATATAGGAAAGCATACTCCGCGACTCCTCGAATCGCTTGTTCACAAGCGTGATGTCGGCCTCCACAACGTCAATCTGCGCCTCAATTCGGCGCATTCAGCGGCCTGGTCTATTGCCGAACCCTTAGCAACCTACACATCAATACAAGTGTGATCATTATCTAGGAGTGTGATCCTCCGTTTGCCGCCATGGGCTGGTATCCACAGTCTCAGGGGCTACTATCTATACAGAGCGCATGTATCGCATGTGGTACCAAACACTATGTATTTTTTGCAGATTACCTCAAAGCCTTTGAGCAGGCTCCTGAAGGCTTCGTTTAAACCGCTTGTGGCGGAGGAGATTTTCTCCAACACCGTACCCATTAGTGTATGATGATCCTCCAAGAGAGCAGTTGACTCCAGGAGGCCCGTCAGCGTGTTCGGCCGGACACCGGACTCTCCCGGACCCTTTTCATTGTCCACCACGGGAGCCGAACGCGCTGGGCTCGGGGCGGCCGAAGTGTTAGCTTCCGGCCCCATTGGATCTGGACTCCTCCGTGACGATACCTCCGGGGTCGCCCGCTTCGCGGGACGGAGAGGCAGGTGGGGTTTCACTCTCCATCATCTCCGGAAGAAGATCCCCCAAGGACAAGCTCTGTTGAGATGAACTACCGGCCGGACTACAAAAAACAGGTCCTGGTTATTACTCTCAGAGGACAAAGTAATAAGTTCCTTGTTTAATTAAATTTACAGCTCGGTGGAGGGTTGGCCCGTTTGCAGGCACTGTGCAGTGAGGACACCCATCGGGGCAGGGCCCTTTGGTGAAGTTCTCCTCCCTTGTTTAGGCGCCCCCGTCTCCAAATCTTCGGAGGCGGCCCTCTTCTTCCCTTGGGGGGAGGAAACCTCAGACTCGCCTCCCCGATTCTCCTCCTCCGTGGAGGCGCTAATTCCCCCGATTCGGATGTGCAATGTGTGAGGCCCACTCTTGGCCTCCCCGCTCTTCCCTTCAGCTTTCTCTGGTGGCACCTGACTTAGTGTCCGTTTAAGAATCCTGGCCATTGCCGGGCCAGGCGAACCTTCGGGAAGAGGGGCCGGACACCTGATCCTCTCTGCCTTACTAAGCCAATCCTGGTTGCGGACAGCGTTCAGAACAATGCTATGACAAATATAAGCAAAGTGTTCGGTTATGGGATTACTTACTTGGGTATCGAGGCGATTGCAGCTCAGGCCCGCATCCTCGGTAGTGTCCGGACACTTTGTTCGTGATCCGAAGAACAACTTATACATCTCTTCGGGCGTCATGTCGAAGAAATGCTGAATGGTTCACGGACCTTCTAGATTGAATTCCCACATCTGGAGAGGCCGATGTTTGCACGTCAGGATCTACCGAACTAGCATTACCTGGATTATTTTGACAAGACTAATGTCCCTCTCGAGGAGCTCCCGAATGCGGCTTTGTAGCATTGGTACATCATTCGCAGGCCCCCAGTTTAGTCCCACGTTGGCCCACGATGCCAGTTGAGGAGGAGGTCCCGAGCGGAAGGTGGGCGCGGCCGCCCACTTTGAGCCTCGAGGAGCTGTGACATAGAACCACCTCCGTTGCCATAAATCAGATACCTCCGGGAAGGAGCCTTCAGGCCATGGGGCATTGACGTTCCTACTTATTATGGCTCCTCCACACTCTGCGTGTCTCCCCTCAATCATCTTCGGCTTCACATTGAAAGTCTTGAGCCATAAGCCGAAGTGGGGGTGATGTGGAGGAAGGCTTCACACACAACGATGAATGAAGAGATGTGGAGGATGGAATCCGGAGCTAGATCTTGGAAATCTAGCCCGTAGTAGAAGATGAGCCCCCTCACGAAGGGATGAAGAGTAATACCTAAGCCCCGGAGGAAGTGGGAGACAAATACGATGCTCTCGTTGGTCTCGGGAGTGGGGATAACTTGTTCGGGAACAGGAAGCCTATGCTTGACATCGGCGGTCAAATACCCAGCCTCCCCGAGCTTCACAATATCCTCCTCTGTGACAGAGGAAGCCATCCATCGGCCTTGATGGTCAGATCCGGACATGATCGAAGATCCGGGGTGCTTAAGCTCGAGCTTTGGGTGTTGGAACTCAGGGTGCGAGATGTGCGAGCGTGGAGATAGAGGGACATGCCTCGGCTCCTTTATAAAGGGGGAAGAATATCAAGCTTCCCCGAACGTGGTCGTTCGGGACTTGCCTAAAAACACGGGGTCATGCCAACAGGCACGGTTGGATTACCCATACCCGTATTGATGAGAATCTCGTAGTAAGGGGGACACGATCTCTGCTCTGACAGGACGTGCCAAGGAAACCGCCTTGTAGTGTGTGCGGTGGCAAGTTATGAAAACGGTTCGAATAAAAGCCAAACCGTGGTGTGATGTCACTTTTCGAAGAATTGTCAGCAGATTAGATTCGTGGATTATTATTATTCTCTCTATGGTGGTATATGGAATTTATCTTGCAGAGCCGGACACGGTCCTTGTGTTCGGAATTAATTTTGAAGTATTCGGAGATGGAACCCGCCTCGCAATGCCGAAGACAATCTACACGCCGGACTCATCGTCATTGAAGCCTGGTTCAGGGGCTACTGAGGGAGTCCTGGATAAGGGGGTATCCGGACGACCGGACTATGTACTTTGGCCGGACTATTGGACTATGAAGATACAAGATAGAAGACTTCATCCCGTGCCCGGATGGGACTCTCCTTGGCGTGGAAGGCAAGCTTGGGGATTCAGATGTAGATCTCCTCCTCTGTAAACCGGCTCTGTGTAACCCTAGCCCCCTCCGGTGTCTATATAAACTGGAGGGTTTAGTCCGTAGGACACAACAACAATCATACCATAGGCTAGCTTCTAGGGTTTAGCCTCTTTGATCTCGTGGTAGATCCACTCTTGTAATACTCATATAATTAAGATAAATCAAGCAGGAAGTAGGGTATTACCTCCATCGAGAGGGCCCGAACCTGGGTAAACATCGTGTCCCCAGCCTCCTGTTACCATTATCCTTAGACGCACAATTCGGGACCCCCTACCCGAGCTCCGCTGGTTTTGACACCGACACCAATTCTTGCAGAATCTAGATCTATTTTGTCATTAACTATAGGCTCTTTAGTAACTCCAACCCTAGCTCCGTATTGGGTAATTTTATTATGAATCTTTTTATCCAAATTTTCAATTAACTCAAAAGTGGCAATTTTATTTTTGATGATCTCAAGCCGTTGCATAACATGTTCCAAAGTTAAAACAGTTCCATTAATTAAAAGAGGTGGTGGACCATACAAATCTAACATAGCATTATAAGCTTCAAATGTGTGACTATTCAAGAAATCCCCTCCGGCAATGGTATCAAGAATGCATCTATTCCAAGGAGTAATGCCTACATAAAAATTGTGAAGGAGAACGGAAGTAGAAAATGTCACACCCTAGCTAGTCATGCATTAGAGTGTTGCATCATGTTTATTCTTTCATCAGAAACTTGAAATGGGGATGACAGAACCCCCAGTCCCCTCTGAAACCAATTAGGGTTACTAAAATAATTTTTCAATGAACCTGAAATGCCCTTCTAAAATGTCCATCATTTTAGCCTTGGTTCAGAACCTCTGACAAAAGTGGTGCACATTTTTCTAGGCCATCATAGGGTCTTTGAATTAAATCATAGATATTTGAATTTGGGCATTTAAAATAATATAAAATATTTAAATGCTCAAATATCTCCAAACTAAAATGTTTCATGTTGGAAATATTCCAACTATGGACCAGGAGTAGTTTGGTGATTTTTGGAGTTGCCTAGATATTTTATTTAATTCAACAAAGTTGCAGAAATATTAAATAAATCAGAAAATAGAAAAGAGAGGGAAGACTTACCTGTGCGGCCCAGCCAGCTGGCCGGCCCAGCTAGCCAGCCCAGCACTGTAGCTCCCCGTCGTCTTCCTCCCCACGCCCCGAAGCTGCTGCGTGCTCGCGCGCGCACGGCCGCGCGGCCACCTCCTGCTTGCCGACGCCCTCCTGGCCGCGTGGACGACTTCCGCAGCCCGTCCCGATCCCCCCTGCTCTCGCTCACTCTCCCCCGTTTCTCCCTCGCTCTCTCCCTCTCACGGCCGAAGCACACCGTCGCCGCCGTTCGCCGTAGCCACTGACTCCGACCACCCCCTCGCTCCCCGACTAGCTCAGGAGCTCCGCCTCGACTCCCTCTTCCTCCCCACCGCTCCACGAGTCCCCGGAAGCCCTGCATCGCCGCCTCGTCGCCGTTCCCCTCTTCGGACTCCGATCACCGTCGCCGACGAATTCGCCGTCTCCAGCGTGTCCCCGAGCCCGCTTCGACGCCCACTGCAACCGCGGTGAGCCCCCGAGCCGTTTCCCCCTCTCCTTCCCCTCGTTCCCTCACCGTAGCTGCATCCCCACCTCGGCCGAACCTCCGCCATCGCCGAGCTCATCGTCGACGCAGCTCCGGTGACCATTTGGTCACCCCGGCGAGTCCAACACGTTCGCAAGAACCCGTAGAGCATCCGTAGCGCCTCACTTTGCTCGACTTCGAGCTCCAGCACCAATCCCGCGCACGACCGAACCCCGGCGGCCGCAGCCGAGCTCACCGCCGTCAACTCCGGCCACCCAGACCCCAACGAACTCCGCCAAGAGCCGCGGGTCGTCCTCAGCTTCACTCCGGTGGTCGCCGCGTTCCATTTGGTGGCCGAAACGACCAAAACCACTATCGCCGCCGCACTGTTGTTCGCCGCCGGCCAGAACTCCGGCGAGCTGACGTGGCCTAGTTTATTAGCCACTAATCCACCACCTACTGACGCTGACAAGTGGGCCCCAGGGGTTAGTCAAAGCTAACCAGCCCGGGGTCAACGCGGGATTAGCCCCTGGTCACTGACGTGTGGACCCCACACGTCAGGTTTGACCCGAGCCAGCCCTGTTGACCTGCTGATGTCACTGTGATGTCAGGCTGACGCAGTAAATGATATTTCTGGATTTAAATTAAATCAGGAAATTCCAGAATATTATTTAAACTTCAAAAATTCATAACTTTTATTCTGTAACTCCAAATTGGACAAATAATATATGAAAAATGATCAGAAAAATCCAATCTATCCATCTGTACTATTTTCATGCATGATCAAACAAGTTAACTTGATGTTTCAATCAGAACAAGAAAAGGCACTTTAAAAGGCCATATTTGAATTTGGAATTTGAATCTTTGATTCAAATTTGCTCAAACACATCTGGTTTTAGTTGCATTAGCCCAACACACTCATATTGCCATGTTTCATGCATGCATCATATTGTTGCATATTGTTTGGTAATGTTGTGTACCGGTGCTCTCTGCGGCAGGTTCCGTCCCTGAAGAGTACCCTGATTACCCTAACGAGGAATCGCATCCGTGCAACGAACCATCAGGCAAGCAACCAACCATTTGATCATATCGATACAATCCCATGTTCTCGCTCCTGCTCTCTTTTACTGCATTAAGACAACGCGATTCAAACTGCTGTGTGCTACGGTAGTCGAACCCATTTCCTCTGCATGACCTGTCATTGCCACAGTAACTAGATGAAACCCACTAGCATGTGTAGGAGTTGATTGAGCCATATGTATGTGTTGTTCCTACCTTGCTATGCCTGCTATGCTTAGAGTCGTGTCAGGTCTGGTTCATCTGGGTGATGGGCTAGAGTGAAATGATTATGTCGGTAATGAGAGTGGTGTGGTGAACACGATTTGGTAAAGGTATCGATGAGAGGCCATGTAGGAGTACATGGTGGGTTGTTTCATTGAAGCCGATCTTAAGCACTGAGATCTGTATGTGTGATTTAAGAATCAGCTACTACCATGCATTGGGCCCGAAACCAATGGACCCTCTCGACTTCTTATTCACCCTAGCTCTCCGTCCAGGAGTTGCAAGTAGTTTCTGGTGTTTGTAGCCTACTGGAGGCCGTGGACAGCGCTGACCGTAGGGGTGGGCTGTGATGCGGTAGGTACGTGGCACGGTGTAGCGAATACCCGTTAGGTATCTCGGGAACCCTGTTCACATCGTTCGGGGCCGTATGGGAAACCTCGGCCGGACTCCCTGCGGATGGAACCTGAATAGGCGATAAACCTGGACTGGAGGCTTAGGTGATTAGGTAGGTCGTGGCCGACACCCACGTTGGGCTTCCGCTTGAAGGTTGCCGAGTACATGTCGTGTAAACGACGGTAAGTGGTGAGAGCGTGTATGAAGAAGTACACCCCTGCAGGGTTAACATGATCTATTCGAATAGCCGCGTCCGCGGTAAAGGACTACTTGGTTGCCTATACAGTTCATAGACAAGTAAATGGAAACTACTAAAAGCCTCAAGACAAGTGTGAGTGCCGAGGATGGCTCTTCCGTAGGAAGACGGAGGCGGATCCTTGGTAGTGTATTGAAGTGGTGAGTAGTGGACTCGTGTGCGCAAAACTATTTCAAGTTGGGGTATCGTAGGATAGTCTAGCCAAGAGTCAAAAGCTGGCTTGCTGCAATAACTCCACCAACCCTTTTGATACTATGCATGTATGTAGGATCTGATGTAAGTCTTGCTGAGTACCTTTGTACTCATGTTGCTATAATCTACATTTTTTACAGAAGACGCTGCAACCCCTTCTGATGGGTTCTATGTAGACGTTGACATCAACGAGTAGGCTAAAGACCCAGGTGGTGACCCTGAGCTTGTGAAGGACCACGTAGTATAGTTAGGCTTTCCAAGCCTCTTTTATTTTACCAGTTGTCTGTACTCAGACAAGTTACTTCCGCTGTTGGCTTGTATGATTGTATGACTTGTATGTTGGGTCGTGAGACCCGTAACTTTGTGTGTATATTATGTATGGCTCCCTGAGCCTTAAATAAAGTACTTGTGTCGTAGAGTCATGTTGTGATGCTTCGTTGTATTCGCACATATCGAGCATATTGTGTGTATGATTGAAATGCTTGGTATGTGTGGGATCTGACTATCTAGTTGTTTATCTTTAGTAGCCTCTCTTACCGGGAAATGTCTCCTAGTGTTACCGCTGAGCCATGGTAGCTTGCTACTGCTCTGGAACACTTAGGCTGGCCGGCATGTGTCCTTCTTCGTTCCTGTGTCTGTCCCTTCGAGGAAATGTCACGCATTGAGTACCGGAGTCCTGTTAGCCCGCTACAGCCCGGTTTACCGGAGTCCTGCTAGCCCAGTGCTACAGCCCGGACCCACTTGCTGATGACCGACACGTTCGAAGCTGGGTCATGGATGCCTGTCCCTGTAAGTCTGTGCCACTTTGGGTTTACGACTAGTCATGTCAGCCCGGGCTCTTTATCATATGGATGCTAGCGACACTCTCATATACGTGAGCCAAAAGGCGCAAACGGTCCCGGGAAAAAGGTAAGACGACACCCGTGGGGATACCGTGCGTGAGGCCGCAAAGTGATATGAGGTGTTACCAGCTAGATCGATGTGACATCGAGTCGGGGTCCTGACAGCGTTGGCATCAGAGCCGGACTGCCTGTAGGTTCTCCAAGCCAAACTGGTCGATGTTGAGTCTAGAAATTCTTTAGTTATATGTAGGGGAATTGTTTGTGGGTTGGAACGTAAGGCTCTTTTTACTCCTTTATCTTATGACATTCTGATCTGAGTCAGTCCATTCTTCCACCGGGGGTTAAGGAATTAGGATCTGTTCTCTCTATCAGGATCACGTGTTACTGATCAGTAGTACCTTATAAGTTTGATGGTTACAAGCCTAGTCCAGTTCTACTACCACATTATGTTGTAGGAATGGTTTCAAGACTTGATATGATGATGTTGAGTGTGTACGAAATCCTTTGTCAAATGTCTCAATATCCTTTTTGAGCATTTACAGCTGTTATGCTGCCGAAATTTTGCTAGAAATTCTAATGCCTTTGCATTATAATTGTGCTTTCAAATGGCCACTCGCGACCTCAATCAAGTGGTTCGCCTGACTCGATGCCTAGATGTACCCGGCCATACTGCTAAGTTGGTCAGGGTAATGACTGAGGCTGGATACCGCTGGTATCCTGAGTACACGGTCGAAGAGCAATTCCGAGATTTTAATCAAAGCCAGTATCTCTGCACTGTCAGGATATTTCCTTCTTATCCTGGATCCACTGAGCCTCTTCACTACTCCTATGGACTCGGGGTTACTATCGAGATGGCTGTGCAGGATGCCGCCTACTCTATGATGACCATTATGCGAGTCAGATCTGGGTTATTTCGGGACTCTGACTTCCGGTATATGCCAGGATCACTTCCGGGAGCACAAGGATATTTCCAGGCTATATATGCTGACTCCACCCAAGAGGATTCACGGACTCGCACCACTGCTGAGATGCTCGAGGATAAGGACCGTGAAAATCGGGCCTTAAGGTTAGAGCTCTTCAATACCCGTGCTGACCACTGGGCCACTTTGACTCGGTTCGCACCGGCGGTGCAAGCTGGATATTCAGATATGCGCGATCTCTATCCTGTGAGATCTGCTCTGCCAGACGTGATGGTTTGGCGTGATGTAGGAGGCATCACCCCACCTCGCGGTCCCCGCAGGCCACCGTTTGCTGGTCCAAGACCTCATCCTAGCCCCTATGGTCCACAAGCTCCGCGAGACCGTCTGTTTCCGGATGATCATGTTGAACTTCCGGGCTATGGAGGTGACTTCTACGAGGACTACTACGGATCGGTCTGAGTTAGTAGTAGTATCACCAGTTCGCACTAGCTGTGTCGTCTATCGTCCTGCGTGACTCGTGGGATATGACTAGTTTGTACTCCTTCCGGAGGTGTAGAAAAATAATGTATAGGAGTTTGGAATGCCTCCGATGAGATGTAATCCCTTTTCACCGTAATAGTACTTTGTTTGGTCTTGTACTAAACCTTGTATGGTGTGTATGACGATGGAATAAAGAAGCAGTTTCTGTATCTACCACGTCATACGGATGATCACCTTGCATTTCGAGTTATTCCTTACATTCTATATTCTATGTCGGAATTTTACCATCCGGACGAAATCGTTGTCTTGTCTACCTAGGATGGTCAACACGCGCGCTAATCCTGCTTCCCAAGAGCAGGCCGAAGGCAGTGAAGCCAGAAATGAACATCTGCCCCAACCTCCTTCACTAGCCGAGGTTATGATGGAAGCTGAGAGAAACAAGCGGGAGACAAACCGTTTGTTGGAGCGTATTGAACAGAATACAGCACACCATCAGAGGGCTAACGTGGTGTCACTCAGTGATTTTATTAAATTGCATCCACCCACGTTCCACCACTCCGTCGAGCCTCTCGACGCCGATGACTGGCTTCGCAGTATCTCTCACAAGCTGCGTTCCGCGCTGGTAGCTGAGGCTGACAAGGTCACCTTTGCTGCATATCACCTTGAAGGCCCCGCCAGTCTTTGGTGGGAGAATTATGGAGCCATGCGCCCAGCGGGCCATGTCACCACTTGGGCTGAATTCAGCGACGCTTTCCGTGAACATCACATTCCGGAGGGTCTCATGGGCCGTAAGCGTGAAGAATTTTGCAATTTCACCCAAGGCCGACTTTCTGTGGATGTCTATAGCAGGGAGTTTGGTAATCTTGCACGATATGCAACCGAGGAAGTTTCTACTGACGCCAAGAAGCAAGCAAGGTTCCGTAAGGGCCTTAGTCCTGAGCTTCGCCGCGACCTTCGTCTGCATGAGTGCACATCCTTTTCGAAACTTGTCAACAAAGCCATCAGTGCTGAAACTGGTCAGACTGACTATGACGCAACACGCAAGCATGGACGTGACACAGGTTCCTCATCCGGTGCTGGTCCTCAGAAGCGCCGCGTGTGGGTACCCAACACCGCCCTGCCACCCAGGTTCACACCGAGGCCATCTTTCCAGGCGCCTCGCCCTGTTCAACAGTCTGCTCCAGCCAAGCCCTATGGGGGTCCAATCAATAATGCTCCTCCACGTACCAGTTCCGTGACCTGTTTCAAGTGTGGGGAATCTGGTCACTATATGCGTGAGTGCCCCCAGACCAACCCCAATCAATCTGCTAAAGCTATTGGCCGTGGCAAGCCGACAGGAAAAGTGTTCCACGCTAAACCGGTCACCGCTTCACGTGGCCATGTCAACTGTGTCTTTGCCGAAGAAGCTCAAGAGGATCCCAACGTCGTTCTCGGTACGCTTCTTGTTAATTGCCACCCGGCATCTGTTCTTTTCGATACAGGAGCCTCTCATTCTTTTATATCTGAAAATTATGCTCGTTTGCATAACGTTGCATTCTGTGATCTGCCCTCCTCTATGGTAATTCAAACTCCGGGATCCAAATGGCAAACTTCTAGAGTAAGCCATGGAAATGAAATCCAAGTCGACAGACTTGTTTTTCTCACATCTTTGATAGCCCTTAAATCTTCAGATATTAATATCATTTTGGGTATGGATTGGATGTCAGCTCATCATGCCAAAATTGATTGCTTCTCTAGGACTGTTCAACTCACCCATCCTTCGGGAAAGATAGTCAATGTTTTGACCCGAATAGCCAAGCGGCAATTATATTCTCTTAATGCCAACCCTTTGCCAGACCTTGAGGACGTTCCGGTAGTCCGTGACTTTCCGGATGTCTTTCCAGAGGAATTGCCAGGTGTTCCACCTGACAGGGATGTTGAGTTCGTAATCGACCTCATTCCAGGAACCGTTCCGATTGCTAGAAGACCCTACAAGATGGCACCCCTAGAACTAGCCGAGCTTAAGAAACAACTCGACGAATCCTTGAAAAAGGGTTTCATCCGACCTAGCTCATCTCCGTGGGCTTGCCCCGTCCTATTCGTCAAGAAGAAGGATGGTATGGACCGGATGGTTGTAGATTACCGACCTGTCAATTTGGTCACAATCAAAAACAAATATCCACTTCCCAGGATCAACGATCTGTATGATCAGCTCGCTGGATCCTCAGTCTTTTCCAAGATGGATTTGAGGTTGGGCTACCATCAAATCAAAATCAGAAACGGGGACATTCCTAAAACGGCCTTTGTTACTCGCTATGGCCAATACGAGTACACCGTTATGTCCTTCGGATTAACCAACGCTCCAGCCACTTTTTCTCGGTTAATGAACTCAATCTTCATGGAGTATTTGGATAAATTCGTCGTAGTTTATCTCGATGATATACTCATCTACTCCAAGAACGAGGAAGAACATGCCGAACATCTAAGGCTAGTGTTGCAGAAACTTCGAGAGCATCGCCTTTATGCCAAATTTTCAAAATGTGAATTCTGGTTGCCAGAAGTGACCTATCTGGGTCATGTAATATCTGGTAAAGGTATTGCTGTTAACCCTGAGCGAGTTCAAGCCGTCCTTAACTGGACTCCACCCGAATCGGTCAAGCAAGTTCGGAGTTTTCTAGGCTTAGCGAGCTATTGTCGTCGCTTTGTCGAGAACTTCTCCAAAGTTGCTAAACCTCTAACCGAACTCCTCAAGAAAGATAAGAAGTTCGAATGGACTCCACAATGTGAGCACAGCTTTCAGGAACTGAAAAGACGCCTGACTTCTGCTCCTGTGCTGGTACCGCCAGACTTCTCCAAGGACTTTGTTATCTACTGCGATGCCTCGCGACAAGGACTAGGTTGCATCCTTATGCAAGATCGACACGTAATTGCTTACGCTTCACGGCAATTGCACCCACATGAGGAGAATTATCCTACTCATGATCTGGAACTTGCAGCCGTAGTCTATGCACTTAAGACCTGGCGACATTACCTCCTCGGTAATCGTTGCGAAATATTCACTGATCACCAAAGTCTGAAGTACATTTTCACCCAACCGGATTTGAATCTCAGGCAAAGACGTTGGGTTGAATTGATCACAGACTTCGACTTAGGAATAACCTATACCCCAGGGAAAGCCAACGTCATGGCTGATGCTCTAAGTCGTAAATCTTATTGTAACAACCTGATGTTACAACAAAGTCAACCGCTTCTCCATGAGGAATTTCGGAAGCTTAACCTTCACATTGTACCTCAAGGTTTTCTCTCCACCTTGGTGGCAAAACCTACCCTTACGGATCAAATTATCAAAGCACAGAAGGTAGATCCGGGAATCTCCCGCATCAAGAGAAACATTCAGAAAGGAATTGCGAATTGTTTCTCCGTTAATGATCAAGGAGTCGTATACTTCGGGGATCGACTAGTGGTTCCCAAGGTGCGCAACTTAAGGCGATTAATCCTTAAGGAAGCTCATGAATCTCCTCCCACCATTCATCCCGGTAGTACTAAGATGTATCAGGACCTACGCCAGAGGTTCTGGTGGACTAGGATGAAGAGAGAAATTGCTCAGTATATTGCAAATTGCGACGTCTGTCGTCGTGTAAAAGCAGAGCATCAACGGCCTGCTGGCACCCTTCAACCCTTAGCTATTCCTGAATGGAAATGGGATAAAATTGGTATGGATTTCATTACCGGTTTTCCCAGAACCAAAAGAGGGAATAATGCTATTTTCGTCGTGGTCGATCGTCTTTCCAAAGTAGCTCATTTCTTACCTGTTCATGAGAGTATAACCTCTAGTCAACTGGCAGACTTATACATCTCCCGAATAGTGTCCCTCCATGGTGTTCCTTTGGAAATCAATTCGGATCGAGGAAGTCTTTTCACCTCTCGATTTTGGGAAAGTTTCCAAAATGCTATGGGAACTCATCTCTCCTTTAGCACCGCTTTCCACCCTCAGTCAAGTGGTCAAGTGGAACGCGTCAATCAGATTCTAGAAGACATGCTTCGAGCCTCCGTTATCTCGTTCGGAATGGACTGGGAGAAGTGCCTTCCATTTGCCGAATTCGCTTACAACAACAGCTATCAATCTAGCTTGGGTAAAGCCCCTTTTGAAGTTCTCTATGGACGACGATGTCGAACACCCCTTAACTGGTCAGAGACCGGGGAAAGACAATTCTTTGGCCCGGATATGATTCAAGAAGCAGAAGAACAAGTTCGTATCGTTCGTGAAAAGTTGAAAACAGCCCAATCCCGTCAAAAGAGTCAATATGACCGAAAACATAAGGCTATGACTTTCGAGGTTGACGAGAAGGCTTATCTTCGGGTCACCCCTCTGAAGGGAACCCATCGCTTCGGTATCAAAGGCAAATTGGCTCCTCGTTACATTGGACCTTTTCGCATTCTTGCCAAACGAGGAGAAGTTGCCTACCAATTGGAACTACCTCCGCACCTCTCCAGAGTTCACGATGTCTTCCACGTTTCTCAACTCAGGCGTTGCTTCTCGGATCCTATCCGTGAAGTGGACCACGAAACGCTTGATCTCCAAGATAATCTTACATATCGAGAGTACCCCATTCGGATCCTCGATCAAGCCGAACGTACCACGCGACGTCATAATATCAAGTTTCTCAAGGTTCAATGGTCGCACCATTCTGAAGATGAAGCAACTTGGGAAAGGGAGGATCGTCTTCGACTTGAATATCCCGCCTTCTTCTCGGAGGAACCCAAATCTCGGGACGAGATTCTTTTGAGTGGGGGTGAGTTGTCACACCCTAGCTAGTCATGCATTAGAGTGTTGCATCATGTTTATTCTTTCATCAGAAACTTGAAATGGGGATGACAGAACCCCCAGTCCCCTCTGAAACCAATTAGGGTTACTAAAATAATTTTTCAATGAACCTGAAATGCCCTTCTAAAATGTCCATCATTTTAGCCTTGGTTCAGAACCTCTGACAAAAGTGGTGCACATTTTTCTAGGCCATCATAGGGTCTTTGAATTAAATCATAGATATTTGAATTTGGGCATTTAAAATAATATAAAATATTTAAATGCTCAAATATCTCCAAACTAAAATGTTTCATGTTGGAAATATTCCAACTATGGACCAGGAGTAGTTTGGTGATTTTTGGAGTTGCCTAGATATTTTATTTAATTCAACAAAGTTGCAGAAATATTAAATAAATCAGAAAACAGAAAAGAGAGGGAAGACTTACCTGTGCGGCCCAGCCAGCTGGCCGGCCCAGCTAGCTAGCCCAGCACTATAGCTCCCCGTCGTCTTCCTCCCCACGCCCCGAAGCTGCTGCGTGCTCGCGCGCGCACGGCCGCGCGGCCACCTCCTGCTTGCCGACGCCCTCCTGGCCGCGTGGACGACTTCCGCAGCCCGTCCCGATCCCCCCTGCTCTCGCTCACTCTCCCCCGTTTCTCCCTCGCTCTCTCCCTCTCACGGCCGAAGCACACCGTCGCCGCCGTTCGCCGTAGCCACTGACTCCGACCACCCCCTCGCTCCCCGACTAGCTCAGGAGCTCCGCCTCGACTCCCTCTTCCTCCCCACCGCTCCACGAGTCCCCGGAAGCCCTGCATCGCCGCCTCGTCGCCGTTCCCCTCTTCGGACTCCGATCACCGTCGCCGACGAATTCGCCGTCTCCAGCGCGTCCCCGAGCCCGCTTCGACGCCCACTGCAACCGCGGTGAGCCCCCGAGCCGTTTCCCCCTCTCCTTCCCCTCGTTCCCTCACCGTAGCTGCATCCCCACCTCGGCCGAACCTCCGCCATCGCCGAGCTCGTCGTCGACGCAGCTCCGGTGACCATTTGGTCACCCCGGCGAGTCCAACACGTTCGCAAGAACCCGTAGAGCATCCCTAGCGCCTCACTTTGCTCGACTTCGAGCTCCAGCACCAATCCCGCGCACGACCGAACCCCGGCGGCCGCAGCCGAGCTCACCGCCGTCAACTCCGGCCACCCCGACCCCAACGGACTCCGCCAAGAGCCGCGGGTCGTCCTCAGCTTCACTCCGGTGGTCGCCGCGTTCCATTTGGTGGCCGAAACGACCAAAACCACTATCGCCGCCGGCCAGAACTCCGGCGAGCTGACGTGGCCTAGTTAATTAGCCACTAATCCACCACCTACTGACGCTGACAAGTGGGCCCCAGGGGTTAGTCAAAGCTAACCAGCCCGGGGTCAACGCGGGATTAGCCCCTGGTCACTGACGTGTGGACCCCACACGTCAGGTTTGACCCGAGCCAGCCCTGTTGACCTGCTGATGTCACTGTGATGTCAGGCTGACGCAGTAAATGATATTTCTGGATTTAAATTAAATCAGGAAATTCCAGAATATTATTTAAACATCAAAAATTCATAACTTTTATTCTGTAACTCCAAATTGGACAAATAATATATGAAAAATGATCAGAAAAATCCAATCTATCCATCTGTACTATTTTCATGCATGATCAAACAAGTTAACTTGATGTTTCAATCAGAACAAGAAAAGGCACTTTAAAAGGCCATATTTGAATTTGGAATTTGAATCTTTGATTCAAATTTGCTCAAACACATCTGGTTTTAGTTGCATTAGCCCAACACACTCATATTTCCATGTTTCATGCATGCATCATATTGTTGCATATTGTTTGGTAATGTTGTGTACCGGTGCTCTCTGCGGCAGGTTCCGTCCCCGAAGAGTACCCTGATTACCCTAACGAGGAATCGCATCCGTGCAACGAACCATCAGGCAAGCAACCAACCATTTGATCATATCGATACAATCCCATGTTCTCGCTCCTGCTCTCTTTTACTGCATTAAGACAGCGCGATTCAAACTGCTGTGTGCTACGGTAGTCGAACCCATTTCCTCTGCATGACCTGTCATTGCCACAGTAACTAGATGAAACCCACTAGCATGTGTAGGAGTTGATTGAGCCATATGTATGTGCTGTTCCTACCTTGCTATGCCTGCTATGCTTAGAGTCGTGTCAGGTCTGGTTCATCTGGGTGATGGGCTAGAGTGAAATGATTATGTCAGTAATGAGAGTGGTGTGGTGAACACGATTTGGTAAAGGTATCGATGAGAGGCCATGTAGGAGTACATGGTGGGTTGTTTCATTGAAGCCGATCTTAAGCACTGAGATCTGTATGTGTGATTTAAGAATCAGCTACTACCATGCATTGGGCCCGAAACCAATGGACCCTCTCGACTTCTTATTCACCCTAGCTCTCCGTCCAGGAGTTGCAAGTAGTTTCTGGTGTTTGTAGCCTACTGGAGGCCGTGGACAGCGCTGACCGTAGGGGTGGGCTGTGATGCGGTAGGTACGTGGCACGGTGTACCGAATACCCGTTAGGTATCTCGGGAACCCTGTTCACATCGTTCGGGGCCGTATGGGAAACCTCGGCCGGACTCCCTGCGGATGGAACCTGAATAGGCGATAAACCTGGACTGGAGGCTTAGGTGATTAGGTAGGTCGTGGCCGACACCCACGTTGGGCTTCCGCTTGAAGGTTGCTGAGTACATGTCGTGTAAACGACGGTAAGTGGTGAGAGCGTGTATGAAGAAGTACACCCCTGCAGGGTTAACATGATCTATTCGAATAGCCGCGTCCGCGGTAAAGGACTACTTGGTTGCCTATACAGTTCATAGACAAGTAAATGGAAACTACTAAAAGCCTCAAGACAAGTGTGAGTGCCGAGGATGGCTCTTCCGTAGGAAGACGGAGGCGGATCCTCGGTAGTGTATTGAAGTGGTGAGTAGTGGACTCGTGTGCGCAAAACTATTTCAAGTTGGGGTATCGTAGGATAGTCTAGCCAAGAGTCAAAAGCTGGCTTGCTGCAATAACTCCACCAACCCTTTTGATACTATGCATGTATGTAGGATCTGATGTAAGTCTTGCTGAGTACCTTTGTACTCATGTTGCTATAATCTACATTTTTTACAGAAGACGCTGCAACCCCTTCTGATGGGTTCTATGTAGACATTGACATCAACGAGTAGGCTAAAGACCCAGGTGGTGACCCTGAGCTTGTGAAGGACCACGTAGTATAGTTAGGCTTTCCAAGCCTCTTTTATTTTACCAGTTGTCTGTACTCAGACAAGTTACTTCCGCTGTTGGCTTGTATGATTGTATGACTTGTATGTTGGGTCGTGAGACCCGTAACTTTGTGTGTATATTATGTATGGCTCCCTGAGCCTTAAATAAAGTACTTGTGTCGTAGAGTCATGTTGTGATGCTTCGTTGTATTCGCACATATCGAGCATATTGTGTGTATGATTGAAATGCTTGGTATGTGTGGGATCTGACTATCTAGTTGTTTATCTTTAGTAGCCTCTCTTACCGGGAAATGTCTCCTAGTGTTACCGCTGAGCCATGGTAGCTTGCTACTGCTCTGGAACACTTAGGCTGGCCGGCATGTGTCCTTCTTCGTTCCTGTGTCTGTCCCTTCGGGGAAATGTCACGCATTGAGTACCGGAGTCCTGTTAGCCCGCTACAGCCCGGTTTACTGGAGTCCTGCTAGCCCAGTGCTACAGCCCGGAGCCACTTGCTGATGACCGACACGTTCGAAGCTGGGTCATGGATGCCTGTCCCTGTAAGTCTGTGCCACTTTGGGTTTACGACTAGTCATGTCAGCCCGGGCTCTTTATCATATGGATGCTAGCGACACTCTCATATACGTGAGCCAAAAGGCGCAAACGGTCCCGGGAAAAAGGTAAGACGACACCCGTGGGGATACCGTGCGTGAGGCCGCAAAGTGATATGAGGTGTTACCAGCTAGATCGATGTGACATCGAGTCGGGGTCCTGACAGAAAGCTTCCTAGTGGATTTATTTTGAGCATTGCAAATTCTATGCCAAGCATCTTTTAAATTTTCTCCCTCCCTTTGCTTAAAATTGAGAATTTCATGTTCGGGAGTAATAACAAGGATAGGAGGACTAGTCATAACGACAAGGTAAACGATCTAACCCACGAGCAAACGGAAAAAGGCAAGCGAAAAAGAGGGGAAGAAAAAGGCAAGCGGAAAAGAGAGGAGATTGGGAAAGAGAGGGCGAATAAAACGACAAGGGTGAAGTGGCGGAGAGGAAAACGAGAGGCAAATGGAAAATAATATAAATGCGAGGGAGGTGAGTTTGTGATGGGTACTTGGTATGTCTTGACTTGAGCTAAGACCTCCCCGGCAACGGCGCCAGAAATCCTTCTTGCTACTTCTTGAGCTTGCGTTGGTTTTCCTTGAAGAGGGAAGGGTGATGCAGCACAGTAGCGTAAGTATTTCCCTCAGTTTTTGAGAACCAAGGTATCAATCCTGTAGGAGGCTCATCACAAGTCCCACGAACCAAGGTATCAACCAACGCGATAAAGGGGTTGTCAATCCCTTCACGGCCACTTGCGAAAGTGAGATCTGATAGAGATAATATGATAAGATAAATATATTTTTGGTATTTTATAATATAGATAAAGAAAGTAAAGATGCAAACAAAAGTAGATTGAAAGCTTATATGATAAAGAATAGACCCAGGGGCCATAGGTTTCACTAGAGGCTTCTCTCAAGATAGCATAAGTATTACGGTGGGTGATCAAATTACTGTCGAGCAATTGATAGAAAAGTGAATAATTATGATGTTATCTAGGCATGATCATGTATATAGGCATCACGTCCATGACAAGTAGTCCGACTCCTGCCTGCATCTACTACTATTACTGCACACATCGACTACTATCCAACATGCATCTAGAGTATTAAGTTCATAAGAACAGAGTAACGCATTAAGAAAGATGACATGATGTAGAGGGATAAACTCAAGAAATATGATATAAACCCCATCTTTTTATCCTCGATGGCAACAATACAATACGTGTCTTGCAACCCTTTCTGTCACTGGGTAAGAACAGCGCAAGATTGAACCCAAAGCTAAGCACTTCTCCCATGGCAAGAAAGATCAATCTAGTAGGCAAAACCAAACCGATAATTCGAAGAGACTTGCAAAGATAACTCAATCATACATAAAACAATTCAAAGAAGATTCAATTATTATTCATAGATAAACTTGATCATAAACCCACGATTCATCGGATCTCGACAAACAGACCATGAAAAGAGATTACATCAAATAGATCTCCACAAGAGAGGGGGAGAACATTGTATTGAGATCCAAAAAGAGAGAAGAAGCCATCTAGCTAATAACTATGGACCCGAAGGTCTATGGTAAACTACTAACAACTCATTGGAGGGGCTATGGTGTTGAGGTACAAGCCCTCCATGGTGGAATCCCCCTCCGGCAGAACGCCGGCGACGGCTCCAAGATGGGATCTCGCGGATACAGAAGGTTACAGTGGCGGAAATATTTCTTTGGTGGCTCCCTGGATGTTTTTGGGGTATGTAGGCTTATATAGGAGGAAAAAGTACGTCGGTGGCCACCCGAGGGGTCCACGAGACAGGGGGGCGCGCCCTCCTATCTCGTGGCCGCCTCGGCTGCTTCTTGGCTTGCACTCCAAGTTCTCTGGATCACGTTCGTTCCAAAAATCACGCTCGCGAAGGTTTCATTCCGTTTGGACTCCATTTGATATTCCTTTTCTTCGAAATACTGAAATAGGCAAAAAAAAGAACAATATGGGCTGGGCCTCTGGTTAGTAGGTTAGTCCCCAAAATGATATAAATGTGTAAAATAAAGCCCATAGACATCCAAAACAGGTAATATAATAGCATGGAACAATCAAAAATTATAGATATGTTGGAGACGTATTAGGGGTGCGCCGGAATCTTTCTTCCGCCGTCATGTGTTCCATCGTTCATTGCGTCCATGGCTGACGCTCGTGAGCTCGTGCCGAGCGTCGGCTGCCCTCGCCGCCCACGTCGCCCAGACGATTCCCGTCGGTGGGCCTCCCTGTTGTTCGCCGTCGCCTGCTGCCCACGCTGCCACCGGCCCGGCAGGGAACGAGCAGCAGGCATTGTCGCTGCACCCCTCAGTGCGGCGTGAAGGCCGCACCACCACCCCATCACTAACTCCAGCTGGTTCATCGTCGCACGCCCATCACGCTCCCACGGACATGCACGCCATGTTGCTCCTGGCGCGTGAGCTCCTGTACTACCGCCCCGTCGACAACTTCTACGAAGAGTGGCTCGCTCGCATCACTGAGCTCGTCAGCGCCACAGGGGGCTCCCCTGCGCCATCCCTCTCGCTGCCTCGCCCACCGTCCTGCACGGGTAATGCAGCTCCGGAGGCACCTCCGCCTCCTCCTCCCCAAGAAGGCGCCCTGGCTCCAAGGCGCGCGGCCCCCGAACGAGACCCACCGCGTCCGGCGCCCGCGCGGCAAGAAAGGAGCTGCCAAGAAATCATTCCTCCCCAAGAAGGCGCTCACGTGCTCCGTGCACCAGTGCACCACGATCGCATTCATACGCCAGCACGTCGAGACCCCGCACTGCCCCTGGCGGCAGCGCGCGGGGACCCCCAAGATCAAGTCCCGCATCAGCAAAGGGCTCCGGTGGCCACCGCTGGCTGCCACGCCTTCACCACCGAGCTGTGCAACATAGCCTGGCCGGGCAAGTTCAATCCGGATCGGCCTCCTCGCTACGACGGCACCGTCGACCCTGTGGAGTTCCTGCAGCTCTACGAGCTGGGCATCAAAGCGGCTAACGGAGACAAAAAAGTCATGGCGAATTGTTTCCCCATGGCGCTCAAGGACGGTGCCCGCACCTGGCTCCTGAACCTGCCTCCTAGCACGATCTCGTCTTGGGATGAGATGCGCACCCACTTCATCGCCAACTTCCAGGGCACTCGCGATCGACCCCCGGACATGAGTGACTTGCGCTGCATCAAGCAGCAACCAGGAGAGACCCTACAGAAGTACATCCAGCGCTTCAACAATGCTCGCCTCAAGATCCCCAAGGTGACTGAGGAGGCCATCATCTCAGCCTTCTCTGATGGCGCCCGTGACATCAAGATGAAGGAGGAACTGGCGATCCACAAAGATCTGTGCACATCTCTGGAGTTGTTCAACTTCGCGACCAAGTGCGCCAGGGCTGAGGAAGGACGCCTCTCTCCTCGAGCTCCCAGCCGCTGATCCTGAAGAGAAGAAGTCCAAGGCTAAGGATGTGAAGCGCAAGGGAGCGGTTGTGCTCACAGCTGAGCCAGACAAAAAGCATGTCAGGGACCAGCCAGAGTCGTCCAAGGGCAGCCTGTACTGCGTGTACCACGACCTCCACACTCACAATACCAACGAAGGCCAAGAACTCAGGGCCGTGCGAGAAGGACGTGTTGGCCGGCGCCCTGAGTGCAGCGATCGGGGCTATGGTCGAGGAGGAGGAAGAGGTGGAGGACGATGGGAACATCGTGGCCCTCGCCAAGGGTGGCATGACCGGCCTCGCGAGGACCGCTGGCAGGACCAGCCTCGTGAGGGGGCTTGGAGGGATCAGCCTCGTGAGGATCACTCGCAAGGCAACGCAGGCCTTCCCCCTCTGCCACCACCACCAAGGAGGAATGAAGACCAGCATCGAGACGAGGGGGCTGGGGGCTTCTAGGATCTGCGTGACATCGCTTGCATCTTGGGTGGTGCTTAGGCCTCGTCCTCTCAGCGCATCTTCAAGCTATTTGCTCGCGAGGTGAATGCAGTCCTCCCAAAGCTCGAGGCCTTGCGCCCTCTCAGGTGGTCCACGTGTGCCATCATGTTCAGCTTAGTGTACCAACTCAAGTGTGCGGCGACAGCTGGGGTCCTCCCAATGCTCTGTTCCCCAGTCATCAGTAATGTGCAGGTCACCAGGACCCTCATCGATGGTGGCGCAGGGCTCAACGTTCTGTCCATCGAGACATTCAACAATCTCCAAGTGCCATGCGATCAGCTTCAGCCAACCAAGCTTTTCTCAGGAGTCACTGATGGTTCCACCACCCCGATAGGGTAGGTCCGCCTCCCTGTCACCTTCAGACAGCGCAAGAACTACCGTATCGAGCTCATCAACTTCGACGTTGCCCACATTCGCCTGCCGTACAACGCCATCCTCGGGTATCCAGCCCTGGCCAAGTTCATGGCAGTAACTCACCATGGCTACAACATCCTCAAGATGCCAGGAAGCGGCGGAGTCATCACAGTCCCCTGTGAGGAGAAAGATGTAGTGTGCTCTCTCGAGCGCGCCTTCCAAGCCGCATCAATCGAAGACCCAGATCACAAGAGCGGGAACCTTCCTGAGGCAGTCCCCAAGAAGAAGAAGACATCACCTGGCCCGAGGCCTCAGGAGGCAGGCACCTACAGAGGCACGACACCAAGATCCGCGCCCATCCAAGGGGCGAATCCATCCGTCGCATAGGAAGGCGCGCCCAGTGCCCTCCTTGGGCAAGGCTCGGGGGCTTTCTCCTGGAAGGCCACTGACTTTGCCAAGATCACGAGGGAGGCGCTCGGGAACCACGTGGAGGTGTGCTTCATGGCACGTTTCCCTCAGGAAGGCATGAGGCAAGGAGGGCCCAACCCTCAGGAGTTCATCACTAAGATCACTCAGGAGCTGCAGGAATCGAGAGTCATGCGCGGCAGCCGCCGTCTACCCGGCGTAGCTCCCCATCCAGGTGAGGATGGCGGGTTGCACATCTGCATCGACGTACCAGGGCTCAACCGAGCCGCGTCTCAGGAGTGCCTCTGGCCTTCGCGCGTGGGACTTTGCGAGGGTCCGCCTCACAGCTACGTTCGCATGCCTCTCGGCCTGCCAAACGCGGCCGCTGCTCATTAGCGCCTGGTGTGGAGCATTCTGGAGTATCAAGAGACCAGGCACTATGCGGTCCTGGCAGAGATGGAGATGGTCCTCGAAGAGCCGCCCGGACCCCCAGAGCCTCCCGAGGCTCAAGGCCCCGAGGGCTCGTAAGGATTGGCTTCTTCACCATGCATAATCAGCTACTTCAACATCCCTTCGTCTTCAATGATACCAGGTGACATCTTTCAAGTTCCGTTTCAGCTGGGAGCGCCCCCAGAGCTGCATCACCCCCAGGTCGCGTGGGCCTGTCCCTGCGGCGTCTATCGCTTTTGCTTATGTCTTTAGCTTACCTTGTTGGGGCGCCCCTCGGGCTGCATCATCCCAAGCTGCTCGGGCCTGACCCAGTGGCATGTATCTTTCCCGCATCTATCTAGGTTGTTTGCATTGCATATTTGACCCGCTATGATTATCGTCTGCTGCCTACCACAGGCCCCTTTCTCCCTCATGCCAATCGCTTGCATGTTAAAAGGGGGGCGCCTGAGCATCACGACTCAGGAGCTCTTACCGGCTCTCTAGCCCTCACCTCCTAGCCTTGTCCGAGGCATCGTGACCTGGCATACCAACGACGGCTGAGCTCGCTCGAGGGCCGGTACCTGAGGACATAGAGTGTTTGCATCTAACCATCTTGCAGGAGCATACCACCAACAAAGGCCCAGAGCTAGGCGCAACCCGCCTTGAGGTAGGGCCCCGTGAGTCCCACGCTGGCTCACGGTGCCCAGATACACCTTGTCTTAGCCCTACCGTGCCAGCCACACGTCAGGGCGGGGCTGTACACGCCTCGGGGGCTCCTCCCGGAGGGGGCCCCCCTCCCACGTACCAATGGAAGCACCATGCTCCGTGCTGGCTGACGACACTGCCGAGGAGCGGCTATGCCCGTACACATACGGAAGCGCTATGCTCCGCGCTGGTGATAAACAACTAAGGGCAGCCCATGGTTGTACCAACCTCAGGGAGCACAGAGCTCATCATCTGGCCTCATCACAACGCCTCCCCTCGGGAGCGCCGCGCGAGGGGGCTGGACACGGGGGCTACGCCAGGCCACGCCCGAGCGCACGCCACCAAGCCAGGTCCCTCGGACCTAGTCGTCGTGCGCCTCTCCCTTAGCGGAGCCAAGGTATGTAGGCCGTTTGAGCATCAAGGGGGACTCCTGAGCATCATGACTCAGGAGCCTAACTGGTCACGTAGCCCCACACCCCTTAGTTCCGAAAGGCTAACGGTAGTTGAGGTATGCGCGGGGCCGGGTCCTGCCGACGTAGAGCGATAAATCCACTCCTACACCCCTACCTATTTGTTGTTTGCGCATCAAGGGGGACTCCTGAGCATCGCGACTCAGGAGCCTAACTTGTCACGTAGCCCCTCACTCCTTAGTCCCATCCTGGTGATCCAGTCGGGGCTAACGATGGTTGAGGTATGCGCGGGGCCGGGCCCTGCCGACGTAGGACACAAAGCAAATAGGAAGGAAAAACTGCAAAATCTTGGAAATTCAGAAGCAAATATTACAGACCATAGATTGTTCTCACAATGCCAAACACAAGTTTAAACGCCTCCACGAGGCACGGTGCATGTTGCAGGAGTTGGAACAGGACAGAAGCCGTGAGGAGATCACCCTTGGACAGCACCATCGCCCGTGGTAGAGTTGCGCTTGTCAGCTCCACCCCCCGAAGCCGTGGAGGCGGCAGCACCTCGCTTAGCCGCGGTGCTGAAGGCGCGGAACTTCGCCAGCAAGGCCTCCGCTCGGCCCTTCACAGCCTCAGCAGCAGCGACGGCAAGATCGCTGTTCACAGGCTCCAGCAGACTGTCGAGGTCGGCATTGGGGTCGCGAAGGTAGACATGGCTGAGGATGTGCGTCAGCGCTGCAGAAGAAAGGACAAGACCTTCGGCCTCGGACATGGGGCCTATGCTGTCCACGACATCCTCAAGCGCCTGGACCAAGAAGAGAAGCATCTCGGCGGGGCCGTCCTCGGCGCCAGCCAGCGGTTTCTCCAAGCCGCCGTCGTAGAGCATCTTCAGCGATGCGCGAGCCCTCTCCTCCAGTTCAGCGAAGGCCACCCGATCCTCAGCCAGGATCTTCGGCTTGGTGTCCAGCTCAACCCTCTCCGCCTTCAGCCCCTGCTCCAGCGTTTCCAACCGACTGTGATCGGCCGAGAGCTCGGCGTCGTGATCCCTGATGGCGGCCTCCAGAGCCTTCATCTCCTCCTCCTTCGCCTGGTGGTCGCGAACCTCCTTGGCGAGCTCGCTGTGCAAGCCTTGAAGCTCGCCCTCCAACACCTTGCAGTGGTCCCAGATATTTGAAGCACCCTTCAAGGCCGCGTCGCGAGCGGCCTTGGCCTGGGAAGCGACTTGCTTCTCCTCCTCGGAGGCTCACACGGCCTGGCTCAGCGCCCCTCAGACGGAAGCGTCAGAACGTGTCGGATTTTGGGTTCCGGCAGACCCTCTAGATTCGAACACTGGGGTGCGCACGGAGATTTCTCCCTCTGCCTACCTGCTCCTCACCGCCTCGCTATGATCTAAGCAATCGAAGGAACAACACAAGAGACACAGAGTTTATACTGGTTCAGGACACCATCGTGGTGTAATACCCTACTCCAGTGTGTGGTGTGGTGGATTGCCTCTTGGGCTGATGATGAACAATACAAGGAAGAACAGCCTCGCGAGGGTCTGTTCTTGGATGGTGTGATGAACTACTTGGGGAGTTCAGTCACTCTCTGGATGGATCTCTAGATGCCACTACCTTGTTGGTGGCTAGTCCTATTTATAGGCAAAGGCCCTGGGCCTCTTCCCAAATATTGAGCGGGAAGGGCGCCAACCATTGGCCATTTTGAAGGGGAACATCTACTACACTTATCCTGACTAAAGTTGGTCCTCTCCTGCGAAAGGCTCTGGTGGTGACACCGGCTTGGGCTCCACGATGACCTCCATCCTCCCGTTCTGCTGGTCTTGGTCTTGTTGCACCGAAATGGATGCCTTTGCTTGATGCTCTCATCTGTGCTTGCTCCCTTTGCACCAAATATGAAACAAGGACTCTGTGCAGGCCGGCGCCCGCCTGGCTCCCTTGGTCGTCATGGCTTGCGTCATGGGCACTTCGTGAGGTACCCTGCCTTGATCTCTCCGCCTCCTCGGGAGCCAGCCTGATGAGGCTGCTCCCGAGGAAGCCTCATGTAGTCCGCCCCACGAGGCTTGGCCCCTCGCGAGGGTCTTGAGCTCGTGCTGATGATGATGGGCCATGCTGGACCACCCCTTGAGCCACGCTGCAGGCCGCAGGCAAGCAAGTCTGGGGACCCCCGTTCCCAGAACGCTGACAGTAGCCCCCGGGCCCAAGTCGCGCCCGGACTTGGCTGAGCAGAGAGGCGAAGGGGCAAGTGCGAAGCGTCGCGGGCCCTAATAGCCTGCGGCCTTGGGCGCCGTGTGGTAGTTGATTGGACGTGGGTGGCCCTGCTTTTCCACGCCTGCTCATTTTGCGCCCAGCTAGGCGGACCCGTGGTTGCACATAGTCTTTCCTCTTTTCGCCGCTCGACCGTCCCCTGCTCTTCCTCCTCTCGAGCTCTAGTCTCTGCTTCCAATCCAATCTCGAATCCTCCCTGTTCCCGTCGCCATGGTTTCGATGAAGAAGGGAAAAGGGAAGAAATCGGTGCCTCCGCCTCGCTCGCCGTCGGTGGCGGCCCCCGCCGTCGATCGGTCAATCATACTCAAACGAGAAGGCTTGAGCAAGGTCAGCTCTGCTCTCGCCACCATCTTCAACAAGTGCGGGAGGACGACAGTCTGGCCCGCATCCCACTTCTCCATCGACAGGGTGGTCACCGAGGTCCAGTACTTTGCCGATGCCCGGTGGGCGGGATTGGTTCCCCCCTTTTCTGATTTCTTCAACGCCGTGCTTTCCCATTACCAGATCCATATGATGTATTTGGGTCCTAAATCCATTACTCTTCTTGCCGTCTTCGCCTTTGCCTGTGAGGCGATGATGGGCATCCCTCCTTCGGTTGCCTTACTGCGCCACTTCTTCTCTTTGCGCCTTGTTGATCCCATCCAATGCTCCGGGTGCGTGAGCTTCATTGCCGCACCAGATATAGCGGCTTCACGGATTGATTTCAGCCTTCCTCCGTCCGCGCCTGGGTTCCGCGAGCGGTGGCTGTACGTGGACGTAGGGGTCCCCAGCCCCCTGCTTTCGGAGCCAAAGTCACCTGCTGTTCCCAATTCAGCCTCGGGCCAGGAGACGCTCATGAGCCACCAGCTCATCTTCGTCTGGCATCGCTTCGCACTCTTGAGGGCGCTCGGTGTGACGGCGCCCAAGGTGGTGAAGGAGTTCCTGCTACGCTGCATTGCTCCTCTCCAATGCCACTCCCGCTAGATGTGGTCCTTCAGCGGGCGTGAAGATCGCATGAGGCTCCAGGAGGAGGACCTGACGCCCAAAGCACTGAGGAAGGTGCTCTTGGTCTTGAATGGGGACCCTTCCCCCGGCAGCATCCGGCATGGGGGGGCTTTGTTGTACCTTTGCTCGAACAGGGGCGACTTTGTGAAGCAGATGCCCGGCTTCGACGAATGGGGGCTGCGCCCCGCCGGGCTCATGGGTCCTCGCGAGAACCCAGTGATGGTGACTGCCCTCCCAGTCGCCTACGGCGGTCCTTCCTCGAGTGGCGGAGCAGGGAGGCATGGGCCGCCGGAGGCTGAGGGGGCCCCCGCCGGAGTGACGACGCCAGGCGGCACTCCTGAGGGGGCAACTCCTGAGGCCCATACTGCTGCGGCTTTAGGTGCTGAGCCGCTGCCCACGGTGCCTGTGGCTGAGGCCCCTGGGGCCCCAGCTATCCTTCTTGGTGAGGCGACCGGCGGCGTGCATCAGGACGACGCACCAGACGCTGGGCATCTTGCCGCTTCTTCCTCGTCGCAGGCTGACCCCTGCACTCAACTCCTAGGTCGCTTCTACATGGACTTCGAGGCCCTCCGGAAGAAAAGGGAGGCCTTGGGTGACAATTACCCTTACCGCCTGCTGAAGCGCCAGAAGTATTTCGCCATTGATGAGTAAGCCTTCCCCTTTCCTAGCTCCTGATCCTCCCGTTGCTTTGGCTGATCCTTGCTCTGTAGGGCCCTTCCTGCCGAGCTTATGGAGATGGCTGAGGAGCCATCCCCCCAGGCTCCGCCCTCTCCACCGCCTTCGAGCGCTCCGAGTTCCAGCAGAGCCCTCGCGGTGAGGCCGGCCGGAGAGGTGAGCCATCCTGTGGTGCATCGCGGCCCTGCGCGCCTCGCGACCCTCCTTCACGAGCCTTCTCGGGGCATAGCCAGCCTGCCTTGGGCCTCGCGTCTGATCATGGATGGCGATTGGCTGAGGTCGGCCCTGCGCTCCTCATTTGGGGAGGGGCTGGCTCCTGGCCGGGCTTCTGTCGAGGCGTGCCCGACCATTACGAGGGTGCCCGCCCCCATCCCTCTGCCCAGAGGGGGAGCGCTGATTCGTGGCCCCCAGCGCTTACTTGGGGCGGATGACGACGCAGAAGACGTGCTCGAGCGTGCCCGGAGGCGTCGTGTTCTTCGCCAAGGGTTTCTCCGGAGGGCGGCTGACGCGGTGAGCCAGCTTGGTGAAGAGCTTGATGATGAAGACGCGCGCCTTGAGGCCGAGGGCCTGCGCCTGGCTGAAGAGAGGCGCAAGCTGGAGGTAGCTGTTGCCCTTGCGCGCCACCAGCGTGACCTCGACAATGAGGAGGCTGAGGCGTTGCTGGAGGCCTCCCGTTCCCGGGCCGTCGTGGAGGCCCGAGAGGCTGATCGGTGGCGTGAGGCGGTGGATGAGCGGTCATGGGAACTCCTTGCCCAGTGCCACTCCCTGGAGCAGCAGGTGGAGCTGCGGGAGACGGCCCTTGTGTCGATGAAGGTGGCTTCGGTCGACCAGGCAGAGCTCCTGAGGCGTGAGGAGGCACTGACGCTGGAAGCTGCTGAGCACGCACGTGATCTTGAACGTCTGGAGACGACAGAGCGCCTGGTGACACAGGCGGAGGATGACGTTTCTGCGCGCGAGGCCCGAGTCCTGGAAGAGGTTGAACGCGGGGTGACGATGTCACGACCGGTTTTCCGGGTAATAAATTTCCAGAAAAGACCGTCGTGCTCATCAGCCCCAGGATTACTGTTAGCTGATAAGGCTCCAACTTGATACAGAAATTCCAAGCAGAATACAACATATGTAGTACAAGACCATTCTGGCCTGTGAGTACAACAAATGGTTTCTAGTGGTTGATGGTGGAAGCGGGTTGTGAAACATCAATGTCTATGGGACTCCATTTCCCATGGGAACAGCTGACCAGGTTAACTCCTATCTTCGCGAGGCTGCTATCTCCATTACTTAGGTTCCGGGGCTGTCATCGCGTCGCTCCTCTTCGTGCAGGAAAATCTGGCCAAGACAATAGCCAGGGACAAGCCAGTGAGTACTTTGAATGTACTCGCAAACATTATGAACACAGGTATAATATAACAATGATGTGCTGAAAATATTTTATGCTCATGACGTCAGTCAAAAATAGTAAATAAAATTCTGATGCGTGCAGGCGGTTATTTATAAAAATGCAATAACATAGTAGTATTAAAATTTATGAAATAAATAACAAGCAATGCCACCGTCGGGCGTCTTAGCGACACCACATAAAGGGCTTTAAAAGAAATGCCACAGTCGGGCGTCTGAGCGACACCACATAAAGGGCTTTAAAAGAAATGCCACAGTCGGGCGTCTGAGCGACACCACATAAAGGGCTTTAAAAGAAATGCCACAGTCGGGCGTCTGAGCGACACCACATAAAGGGCTTTCAAAGAAATGCCACAGTCGGGCGTCTGAGCGAAACCACACAAAGGGCCTTAAAATAAACAATCATAGTGAATATCCCGGAGGTAGAACCATCCCAGAGATACTCGATAATAACAATAATATCACGGGTTAGCCAACAATAATAATAATCATAATTATCACAAGTCACAGGTAGTAGTTCCAGTTCTGGTTAACAGTTTCACCTCCGAAGACCGACACTAAGACCGACACTTGACCCATCCCAGACTATAATCCTTAACCATGGACACGGCTATTCGAATAGGTTTAATCTCTGCAGAGGGTGTACTCTTTACCCACGAGTAACGGATTTCTTTAGTCCATCGGGACTAATTCCGTCTACGGTCTTTTTGTTGAAAACACACCTAACTTGCACACACCAGCTTATCTCACACGTGTCTGGAATCACCCACGACACCTGTTAAGCAAACTCTAAGTGGGGAGGCTACAACCTCGCATAGCATGGGATCAAATTTATATCGCACGCTCTAGGGGGTGGCCTCCCCTCTCGGTCCCAACCGGAAACACCCATGCCCCGGGACCAGGTGGCCTGCCTACCAGCTACAACCGGTATCTTCCACCATGGCCTCTCTATACGGTGTGTGTGCTAGAAAGAGGTTGACAACTTACTGAACCGTACTCTACTTGCTGTAGAGACGAGTGGTAGTACGAAACAAGTATGGGGGTTACTGGCACAAGACTCGATCTACGGTCGACTCAGGAGGTTTAAGTATTCCCTGCATGATTAGCATGACGAATATATTTCAACCAACAGAGTCACCGCTCATATCCCCTTGCCATGCCATACCAGACATAACCGTCCCGACGGAGACCAGCGACAAACTCATGCCTACCCAAGGCAGAGGTTTTTCCTGGGTTCCTGCCGGTATGCATGCAAGGCACATGAGGGTGATTATCATCACAAGTGTGTCCATTTCCAACAGCATGGAAATCAATAACATGCACCCATGCATATGACCATATCACATAAAATAACAAGTTTCTCCAAAGTGAGGTGATGTTATGAACGTGTCATCGAACACACAAAAAATATTATGCCGGGGTTCAGAATGCTTGCCTTCAATGTGTGGAAAGGCAGGGTGCACTCCAAAACTTGAAACATTTCTCCTTTCTTCAAAAATCCTATTTTAGCAATATAAAAGAATTAACACACAAAAATAAAAACAGCACCAAAAGTTGTTCTGAATTTTTTTCAAATAAATCTTAAAATAAACTAGGTGAAATTTGAGAGAGGTAGGAAAAAGAATCATTTCATTTGGAGTTGTATTTAAAAAGTTAAAGCCAGTCAAAGATTTGGTCAAATCTGTTTTTTAAAAAAATAGAAAAAGAAAAAGTTTCAAATGAGATTACGCTTTCGGTGCAGAGGAGGCGTACTTGAGGCTTTACGCCTCCACTTAACCACGTGGACCGGCGCTGGGTCTCTGACGGTGGGCCCGCCTGGCCCACTGGTCAGGTTTGACCAGTCGCCCGCGTCGTCTCCCTCCTCTGCCCGAGTGGAGCGGGGCTCCGGCGATCATCGCCGGCGAACGGTGGCTCCGTTCGGGAAGCTGAGGCCACCAGTGGATTCAGGGGGCCGAGGTGGTTACTCCGGTAGTCGTAGGGTCATCAGAGGCGGAGGATATCGTCGACGGCGAGCTCCAAGGCGGAGGGAAGCTTCGGGAGCAAGATGGATTTGGGGCTACGGTGGTTCCCGATCAAAATTGAGTAGGGGGATGGGTTCACGGGAGGATGAGGAAGTTTTTGGCGAAGAGAATGGAGAGGGGGAGGCACTGGTGGTGCCGGAATGGCCAGGGCAGTGGCGGCGGCAGGATTTACCGGAGATGGGGAAGAAAGCTCTCCTGGGTCGATTGGCGAGCTGGGGAAGCGTCATTGGGGTGGCCTGAGGTTGCCAGTGTGCGGGAACGGCCCGGGGCGTCCATTTATAAGCGAGGCAAGGCGGTTCCGCGGCGGCCGTGGATACGCTTCCGGTGAACTGACGTTCTGTAGCAGCAGGGCATCGTGGCGGCGAGGAGCGCTAGAGGACATGGCTGCGGATGAGCTCGCGCTGCTCCAGGGGCCAGGTGGCGAGCGGGAGGGGTTTGGGCGGCGCTGCCCGTGGCTGGAGCCACTGCGGACGCCGGAGTGCCGCAAAGAATACCCTGGCGGCGGCGCTGTAGTGTGCCAGGGTGGTTTGGTGCGATGCTGCGAGGCGGGGAGCGCGTGACGAGGTGCTGCCGTGTGGGCCAAAGCGAGGGGGGCCAGCGTGTCGGCTCGGGCGCGGCGTCGTGCAATACACGCGCTCTGGGCGCGTCCAGTGCATGCACGAGAGATGCTCGACACAATGCCGCGGCATGCTACAGGTCGTAGGTGAGGTTGGGGTTTACCAGATCGAGGTTAGGAGCAACTGGGAGTCTAGTGGACATGCTAGTTTGATCAGAGGTGCAAGCTCACAGTGAAATGCCAAAACTCATGTCAAAACTGGTCATGCCTACAGGGTGCTCGATAGAATGCCACATGCACCTAGGCAACTCTTGGGGTGGCCAAAACTTCCAGATTGGGGTCTCTTCAGATGTACAAGAGGGTGGTGTGGTTAGTTGGTCAAATGCAGCAACTTGTTAGTGCAAGTTTTACAAAACTTCAATTCTGGACAGGAAATAAATAGCATTATTTCATGAACCAAAAATGATCCAAAAGGTTCATGCTCCTGGACTTAAGGGTTTAACATGGAGGACTACAAGTAGGAGAAATAATCAAGGGTTAAAGAGCAAGCAAAAATATGGTTGCTGTACAAACCATCAAGTTGGTCCAGAATGAAAATGAGGTTGATTCACTCAAATTTTTCAAAGAACAGCACGAGGTTTTTGCATAATGTGGAATCTTAGGCCATTACCATCATCCCATAGTTTTGGTGGAGGCTAGAAAGAATTATTTAAAGGAGTTGTAGTGCAAAATTGCCCACTGGACCAGAGAACAAAATTTGTTGTAGAGCTCAAAATATTACATAAAATAAGGATGTTTTTGTACAAAAGTGATTTAAAAACATCACATGACATCTCCAAATTTTGGTTGGAATTTTAAGTGAATTTATCAAATGGTTGTAGTTCAAATAAGGCCATTTAACCTTGAAAATCCATTCTTCAAGAAAATAAAGATCAAGCAATTAAATTAGTTAATTAGTTATACTGATAAAAGGAAAGTTTTTCTTGAGAGGTTAAACAAGTCCAATAACATATTTGAAAAGTTTTCTCTTTGGGAAAAACTCATCATAACAGGGAAGGAGATGATTTAAACAATCAAAATGGAGCTCCGAAATTCAAAGTTTTAATTCCTGGCAAAAAATTTAATACATTAAAACAAGGCCAAATTTTTGGGGTGTCACAACACTATCCCCCTTAAGAAAAATCTCATCCTCGAGATTTGTTAAAAGCTGTGTTAAGAAAATATTACGCAATAAAGATGTGGCTTTAGTGAGAGGGCAATAAGTGGTGAAAAAAATCACAGTGTGAAAACTGGTGCTGCGTGGAAGAGTCTATGGTTCGGGACAAAATCGTGAGATTTCTACGCTGGATATAAATTTAGAATAACTCCTAAATTTAGATATATGCTGGTCGTACCCGAGAGCACAGTGCTCCCTCTGGCTGACAGGTGGACCCGGGGTCCACTGTCAGTCTCCTCTTCTCCCTCTGGTTCTCTCTTCTTCCTCTCTCCCGCATGCTTTCTCCACCGGCGACGCCTAGTGTGTAGGGCATCTAGGCCGTATCGTGGTAGTGCGCGGCATGCTAGCTGCCGGTGTAGCGTGCACTCACCTCGCGGGCCAGCACGCTGTCGGCACTGCTCGCGGATTCGACTCCGAACACCGGCGATCGGCGACGAGCGGCGTTGGTGGACTTTGCCCACCGTACACCGAGCTCGATCTATAAAATGGCCGGGGTGCCTCTCTCTTCTTCCTCACACCTGGCCTCACTTCTCCTCCTCCTCCCTCCATTACTGCTTACAAAAGCTCAGGTTAGGCCCTAATGGCGGAGGCGATGCCGGACTGGTTTGCGATCCTGATGTGCGGAGGGCTGGCGACACTGCTGGGGCTCTCTGTGCTCCTGTGCGCGATGATCCTTGACGATCGTCACGACGCTACTGCTCGGGTGTTGGCTCTCCGCGGTGGTGGTGATCATGAGGAGTAGATGGGGTGTGCCGGGTGCTAACTGTTGTTAGGGGGGTGATTAGCTGGATGTAACACCGTTGCAAGGTTTTGCAAACAGTGTATGTGTTCGAATGGTAATGGTTGTGAGTCTGCTACCTGGTGTTGTGTGAAGTTAATACATCCACGCCGTGAGAAGGTGTAGATGTAGCAACTCAGGGAAAAGAAATCTCACTCCAGAATTTCGCGAGGAAAAACAGTTAATTTAAAGGAGCATAAACCACAACAAAAACTACACCCATTAGTAGAAGCCAAATAATTGACTCGTCGTACAAACTCATGGTGTCACGCATAAGTCACACACATAAATAAATGTTGCAATAATGAACACCGCAGCGATGTTCTAAAATGGAAACGGCAACTGGACGGGGTCCTGATAAAATGTCTCTGGTACTGGGATACACTCCTCTTCTATCGGAGGCAGTGGATTGACCAGTCGATGTATGCGTCTCTCCGGGTCGGGTCTCAGTGATCTGCCGATGGCAATCTGAGGACTTAAATCTGCGAGGCTCTGGAGATAATCCATCACTCGCTAGTTCAAATGCTCTTGAGCAATGATGTACTGGATAAGGTTGGCTAGCACTGGGTCTCTCTCAATGCATCCACCGGGAAAAGATGTTACTTCTCCGGGTGCTGCACGGCTCGGAAAGTAATAATATCCTCGTTCGTGGGCATAGGGTACAGCGGATCGAAGGCGAGCAATCGCTTCTTTCGCAGCAGCTTCTATGGCCAGGTGTGGGGTTGGCATAGATTTCCCCACGAAGGAAACTTCCATTGGATCTTGGTTGGGGTCTACAGGAGGAATGTGTACTGCTGCCCAATATTCCGAGGTGGATGGGGTGATCCTTGATTTGAACAGCTCGTACTGGGGTGGCTGGGTAGAACCCATGGTACTGCGGGTAAAATCCCACAATATTTTGACAAAGCTACCTGGGGTTGCATCTGGGGTTCTCAGATGAATGCTGGGGCTCGGCATGACAGGAAAAAGTTGTGAGTGTGGTGCACAAGGTGAGGGTTGCTGGGTAAGGTCACAAGGTGGCCTTTATATAGCAATGGAGCCAGATCGTTTTACCGTGGTGAAAGGTAATAAATTTGCCAGCTTAGCTCCAAAGGTCAGGTCAGTGTTAGAGATACACATATCTCATAAAGAGACGTGTTACTGTGGTTGTCATTGGGTTGGTTTTGGTAGTTGTGCCCGGAAAAATATGCAACTATGCGCTGACCAAAAATGCAAGGCCACTATTAAAACAGAGGCACAACGACAGGCTGGTTAATATACACGGTCGCACGATTACAAAGTGAGGATAGACTGAGACTCGGTACTACTCGTACGGCTTAGTCTACCTCATTAATGTCTAAACGGGCGCGCCTGGTGGATGTCGAGGCTTCTCCACGTGTCTCACTGCCGGGATTAGTCGGAGATGGCGGAGGAACTGCAGGGTCGGGGTAGTGATGATGACCATCGCGGGGATTGTTGGCCACAACCCCGTTGGAGTGTGCTCCTAATATGCGACGAAGCACCTCTGGGGTTATCGCAGCACCTTGGCCGATGGCTGGGGGAGGCCTCAGGGACTCGATCGGGTGTCCAAACAGCACGACTGGGTTGTCGGCGTTGGGCTTGTTCTCTTCTCTCGCCGGGGCTCGACGAACCAGCTCTCCACGAGCTGCGATCAGATCAATAGTGATCTGGTCGAACAGTGCCTCTAGTGCACTTACATAGCGCACTAGGTGCAACAATGCGGGGTCCGTCTCGTGATCTCCGTTGGCAACTTGGGGTGGTCTACCATACCCTTCACGTCTGGGGTAGTAGTGGAACAAGCGACAGTTTACTCTGGGCTACAAGTGCCTGAGATGAACTATAGCCTCTCGAGCCGCTAGTTGTATGGCTTGTGGCTCAAAGGAAGTTGTTCTTCCGGTGAACCTGTAGGGGCGCTCGGGTGCTATACCCCTACCGTAGATATGTACAGTGGCCCAGAATTGACGGTCTTCACCGCTCATGGGTCCTTGGTACACAACAAATTCTGGTGGCTCTTGTAACGCATAGGCACGATGGGTGAGGTTTGCAAGTATGGTCACAAAACCTCCAAGGTTGGTTGCTGTGGTTTCATTGTGCACGATAGGGCCAGGCATTGTGGCTCGGTTTGGGGTAGAGGCTGTGATGTGCTGTGTTGGGACTAGTGTGCCCCTTTTTATAGGAAAAAGGGGACGGAGTCTTCCTTCGCACGCTTGCGAGAAAGGACTATTTAGGGGCCGGTCACTGGCGCATGAGTGACAGGTTAGGTTGATAGGTTGGGCACCGACTGCCAAAAAGGTGTTGGGTCACTGTGTGGCTATCTTGCACGAGAAGCTTGGCTGGGGTTTGGTTAAGATCTAGTGGGTTGGTTTGCCTAAGTTTATAGACCCGGCTAAGATAGGATTAGCCAATGGTCAGCCTGGCTCTGATACCAAGTCTGTCACGACCGGTTTTCCGGGTAATAAATTTCCAGAAAAGACCGTCGTGCTCATCAGCCCTAGGATTACTGTTAGCTGATGAGGCTCCAACTTGATACAGAAATTCCAAGCAGAATACAACATATGTAGTACAAGACCATTCTGGCCTGTGAGTACAACAAATGGTTTCTAGTGGTTGATGGCGGAAGCGGGTTGTGAAACATCAGTGTCTATGGGACTCCATTTACCACGGGAACAGCTGACCAGGTTAACTCCTATCTTTGCGAGGCTGCTATCTCCATTACTTAGGTTCCGGGGCTGTCATCGCGTTGCTCCTCTTCGTGCAGGAAAATCTGGCCAAGACAATAGCCAGGGACAAGCCAGTGAGTACTTTGAATGTACTCGCAAACATTACGAACACAGGTATAATATAACAATGATGTGCTGAAAATATTTTATGCTCATGACGTCAGTCAAAAATAGTAAATAAAATTCTGATGCGTGCAGGCGGTTATTTATAAAAAATGCAATAACATAGTAGTATTAAAATTTATGAAATAAATAACAAGCAATGCCACCGTCGGGCGTCTTAGCGACACCACATAAAGGGCTTTAAAAGAAATGCCACAGTCGGGCGTCTGAGCGACACCACGTAAAGGGCTTTAAAAGAAATGCCACAGTCGGGCATCTGAGCGACACCACATAAAGGGCTTTAAAAGAAATGCCACAGTCGGGCGTCTGAGCGACACCACATAAAGGGCTTTAAAAGAAATGCCACAGTCGGGCGTCTGAGCGACACCACATAAAGGGCTTTAAAAGAAATGCCACAGTCAGGCGTCTGAGCGACACCACATAAAGGGCTTTAAAAGAAATGCCACAGTCGGGCGTCTGAGCGACACCACACAAAGGTCCTTAAAATAAACAATCATAGTGAATATCCCGGAGGTAGAACCATCCCAGAGATACTCGATAATAACAATAATATCACGGGTTAGCCAACAATAATAATAATCATAATTATCACAAGTCACAGGTAGTAGTTCCAGTTCTGGTTAACAGTTTCACCTCCGAAGACCAACACTAAGACCGACACTTGACCCATCCCAGACTGTAATCCTTAACCATGGACACGGCTATTCGAATAGGTTTAATCTCTGCAGAGGGTGTACTCTTTACCCACGAGTAACGGATTTCTTTAGTCCATCGGGACTAATTCCGTCTACGGTCTTTTTGTTGAAAACACACCTAACTTGCACACACCAGCTTATCTCACACGTGTCTGGAATCACCCACGACACCTGTTAAGCAAACTCTAAGTGGGGAGGCTACAACCTCGCGTAGCATGGGATCAAATTTATATCGCGCGCTCTAAGGGGTGGCCTCCCCTCTCGGTCCCAACCGGAAACACCCATGCCCCGGGACCAGGTGGCCTGCCTACCAGCTACAACCGGTATCTTCCACCATGGCCTCTCTGTATGGTGTGTGCTAGAAAGAGGTTGACAACTTACTGAACCGTACTCTACTTGCTGTAGAGACGAGTGGTAGTACGAAACAAGTATGGGGGTTACTGGCACAAGACTCGATCTACGGTCGACTCAGGAGGTTTAAGTATTCCCTGCATGATTAGCATGACGAATATATTTCAACCAACAGAGTCACCGCTCATATCACCTTGCCATGCCATACCAGACATAACCGTCCCGACGGAGACCGGCGACAAACTCATGCCTACCCAAGGCAGAGGTTTTTCCCGGGTTCCTGCCGGTATGCATGCAAGGCACATGAGGGTGATTATCATCACAAGTGTGTCCATTTCCAACAGCATGGAAATCAATAACATGCACCCATGCATATGATCATATCACATGAAATAACAAGTTTCTCCAAAGTGAGGTGATGTTATGAACGTGTCATCGAACACACAAAAAATATTATGCCGGGGTTCAGAATGCTTGCCTTCAATGTGTGGAAAGGCAGGGTGCACTCCAAAACTTGAAACATTTCTCCTTTCTTCAAAAATCCTATTTTAGCAATATAAAAGAATTAACACACAAAAATAAAAACAGCACCAAAAGTTGTTCTGAATTTTTTTCAAATAAATCTTAAAATAAACTAGGTGAAATTTGAGAGAGGTAGGAAAAAGAATCATTTCATTTGGAGTTGTATTTAAAAAGTTATAGCCAGTCAAAGATTTGGTCAAATCTGTTTTTAAAAAAAATAGAAAAAGAAAACGTTTCAAACGAGATTACGCTTTCGGTGCAGAGGAGGCGTACTTGAGGCTTTACGCCTCCACTTACCCACGTGGACCGGCACTGGGTCTCTGACGGTGGGCCCGCCTGGCCCACTGGTCAGGTTTGACCAGTCGCCCGCGTCGTCTCCCTCCTCTGCCCGAGTGGAGCGGGGCTCCGGCGATCATCGCCGGCGAACGGTGGCTCCGTTCAGAAAGCTGAGGCCACCAGTGGATTCAGGGGGCCGAGGTGGTTACTCCGGTAGTCGTAGGGTCGTCGAAGGCGGAGGATATCGCCAGCGGCGAGCTCCAAGGCGGAGGGAAGCTTCGGGGGCAAGATGGATTTGGGGCTACGGTGGTTCCCGATCAAAATTGAGTAGGGGGGTGGGTTCACGGGAGGATGAGGAAGTTTCTGGCGAAGAGAATGGAGAGGGGGAGGCCCTGGTGGTGCCGGAATGGCCGGGGCAGTGGCGGCGGCAGGAGTTACCGGAGATGGGGAAGAAAGCTCTCCTGGGTCGATTGGCGAGCTGGGGAAGCGTCATTGGGGTGGCCTGAGGTTGCCAGTGTGCGGGAACGGCCCGGGGCATCCATTTATAAGCGAGGCAAGGCAGTTCCGCGGCGGCCGTGGATAAGCTTCCGGCGAACCGACGTTCTGTAGCAGCAGGGCATCGTGGCGGCGACGAGCGCTAGAGGACATGGCTGCGGATGAGCTCGCACTGCTCCAGGGGCCAGGTGGCGAGCGGGAGGGGTTTGGGCGGCGCTGCCCGTGGCTGGAGCCACTGCGGACGCCGGAGTGCCGCCAAGAATGCCCTGGCGGCGACGCTGTAGTGTGCCAGGGTGGTTTGGCGCGATGCTGCGAGGCGGGGAGCGCGTGGCGAGGTGCTGCCGTGTGGGCCAAAGCGGGGGGGCAGCGTGTCGGCTCGGGCGCGGCATCGTGCAATACGCGCGCTCTGGGCGCGTCCAGTGCACGCACGGGAGATGCTCGACACAATGCCGCGACATGCTACAGGTCGCAGGTGAGGTTGGGGTTTACCAGATCGAGGTTAGGAGCAACTGGGAGTCTAGTGGACATGCTAGTTTGATCAGAGGTGCAAGCTCACAGTGAAATGCCAAAACTCATGTCAAAACTGGTCATGCCTACAGGGTGCTCGATAGAATGCCACATGCACCTAGGCAACTCTTGGGGTGGCCAAAACTTCCATATTGGGGTCTCTTCAGATGTACAAGAGGGTGGTGTGGTTAGTTGGTCAAATGCAGCAACTTGTTAGTGCAAGTTTTACAAAACTTCAATTCTGGACAGGAAATAAATAGCATTATTTCATGAACCAAAAATGATCCAAAAGGTTCATGCTCCTGGACTTAAGGGTTTAACATGGAGGACTACAAGTAGGAGAAATAATCAAGGGTTAAAGAGCAAGCAAAAATATGGTTGCTGTACAGACCATCAAGTTGGTCCAGAATGAAAATGAGGTTGATTCACTCAAATTTTTCAAAGAACAGCACGAGGTTTTTGCATAACGTGGAATCTTAGGCCATTACCATCATCCCATAATTTTGGTGGAGGCTAGAAAGAATTATTTAAAGGAGTTGTAGTGCAAAATTGCCCACTGGACCAGAGAACAAAATTTGCTGTAGAGCTCAAAATATTACATAAAATAAGGATGTTTTTGTACAAAAGTGATTTAAAAACATCACATGACATCTCCAAAGTTTGGTTGGAATTTTAAGTGAATTTATCAAATGGTTGTAGTTCAAATAAGGCCATTTAACCTTGAAAATCCATTCTTCAAGAAAATAAAGATCAAGCAATTAAATTAGTTAATTAGTTATACTGATAAAAGGAAAGTTTTTCTTGAAAGGTTAAACAAGTCCAATAACATATTTGAAAAGTTTTCTCTTTGGGAAAAACTCATCATAACAGGGAAGGAGATGATTTAAACAATCAAAATGGAGCTCCGAAATTCAAAGTTTTAATTCCTGGCAAAAATTTTAATACATTAAAACAAGGCCAAATTTTTGGGGTGTCACAGACGACGGCCCGCTTGAACCTTGAGCGCGAGTTTGAGGAGAGGCTGGGGTTGATCCGGGTCGAGGCTGAAGGTAGGACCGCCGCCCTGAGGGCCAAGCTGGAGGAAGCGGCGCGGCAGGCCGACGCTTCTCGGGCCGCCCTCGACATAGCACAGGAGGAACTGACTACCTCCCGCGCCGAGGTGCTTCTTCTCCGCCAGCGCGGGTGGACGAGGCTGAGGCCGTTACGCGGCAAAACGAGGACGAGATACGCCAGTGGCGGATTCTGGAGCACGAGCATGGCCCCATGCTCGCCAGGCTCCAGGAGAGAGCCAACGCGGCCGTGGGTAACATCTGTGAGGCGGATGTTGACCAGTCCCACGCAGTCAACTATGCTGGCAATCTTCAGTTCTTCACCAACGTGGTGATGCAGCTGGAGGCACGGTCGGTCGGTGCCAACAGGCTGGTGGAGGAGAGGAGCCGCGCCCTGCTCGGACGTGCCTTCTCTCGTGTCTTCAGCCACCTTCAGAACATGTTCCCCAACTTCGACTTTGACTCCGCCATCGCTCTAGTACCCCAGGCCATCTGAGGCGACCTGGCGCGCTGGGTGGAAGACAACGTGGATGCCCTTGTCAGGGCCTTCGCTTCCGATAACGACATCGCGGTCGTGGCTGCTGATGAAGGTGATGTGGTAAACGGCCCTGGCGCCGCTGCCGGCGACGCGGAGGACGATGGCGAGGCTAGCGATGCTAGCGGTGATTCAGGAGGCGCCCCTGAGGATGCATTTGGGGATTTATCCGACTGACCGCGTGTTGCCCCTGCTTCCTTACCCTGCGCAGATAGAGTTCGGGCCTTGCCCTGAGGGTTGTAAGAGCATTTTGGGAGGGGGAGCCCCTCATGTAAGAACTCGTATTCAGCGTATCAGTAGATGCAATATCACTCGTACGCCTGCGCCAAGCGGCTGATTTTGCGACGAGCTGGTTGGCTTGTTTACCTTTGACCCGCGTGGGCCTCGAGTCAGCCCGAGGAGGGCTATGGTGTCTCGAGCGTCTCCTGAACGAGCCCATCGAACCTGTAATGAAAACCTCCTGAGAGGGCGCGGCGATGGCAGTCTGGGCTGCACGCAAGCTAGGCCTGGCCCGGCTCGCGAGGGGCTCACGAGGGGAGGCAGCTAAGGCAAAGCGGTAACCGGAACGCGAGAGATTGCTCGACCGAGACTAAACACCCCTTCCCCGAACACACGCAAATCCTCGAGCTCAAATCCAACTTAAATTCAACGGGGGAAAATGGCAACCAAGGGGGAAAAGCAACGAAAGCAGAAAAAAGGCCGCGTCCGGCACCTAGTCTAGTCTTGGACATCTTCTCAGCAGCGCGGAGCTAAGTGCTGCCACTGGGCATGGGAGGGAGCCCCAGGGCCTGAGGCCGGCACCCCTAAGACTCCGGGGCGTGTACAGCCCCACTCATTATTACGTGAGAGTGTCATGGGGCGGCGAGCTTCACAGGCACTGGGCCTTCTTCACAGGTACTGGCCTTGCTTCATATCGCCAGACGAGGGCCCCGCCTTGCGCCGCGCTCTAGTGCCACCGACGACGACCAGAAACCAGGACGCCGCCGATGGGGTAGAGCGATCGCCAGCGGTTCCCCCGATGACCACAGGTCCTCTACCAGGGGCAGGCTCTGGGGCACCTCCCCAGCAGAGGGCCTACCTCTTGAGGACGCCTTGCTCCAAACGCCGCGGTGGTGATGTCGGATCTTGGCCCCTCTCCTGCAGCCCCCAGCGCCCTCCTCGTGAGGGGTAGGAAGCTGCGGGAGTGGGGTAGCCGCCCGTTGTCGTGACCTGCACCTCCTGCGATCCATGGTTGGCATATGCCTGCTCCTGAGGAATTAGTGGTACCTGATACTCATTGTTTCCAGTGTAGCCGACGGGGCCTTCTCGGGGATCCTGGAAGAGTTCAGCTTCTGGCGTCTCGTCCCCCCAGCTTGGGCCGAGGAGCGAGCCTTGTTCGTCCTCATGTGTGCGCCCTTGGTCCATCCTGTGGGGCACGTACTCTTCTGGGGTCGCCATCCCGAAGGCCGCGCCGTAGCGCTCTGTGTGCCATGCAGTTCTGCTTGATGTGCCCTCCTGGGGATGAGCGCGGCGGCCCATCGGGGCCGCGGGTTGTGGCGAGTCCTTCTTCAATGGCCAGGGGCGGAGGCAGCGCCGCTGCTGGCCCGGGGCTGACGGCCTGGCCGGCGTTGGGGTGGCCTTGAAGTCCGCTTGGGGCCGCACGGGCGTGCACGGAGCCCCCGTGCGGGCCACCCTGGACCTGAGGTGGGAGTTGGGTGCAGAAGGGGGGAGCCCCCGAGGCGGCGAAGCCCAGGAGCTCTGCCACCCGCTCTAGCAGCACGTCGTGACCGCCTTCCAGCAGCCTGCACTATAGTAGCTCTCGGGCCATGGTGAGCGCGGCCCTCGAGTTCGCCTGCTCCTGTCGGGTGTACGGCGTCGTGGCCGCAGCATGGTGGGAGGCCCTCGCCGCCGACCGCGCCTGCCATGTCGTGAGAGCTGTCGCCGCCTGTCTGCGCCGCCCGTGGCCTGCAGCGCCCTGCGGACCGCGAGCTGCCTGGGGCGTGGGGTTGCCCGAGGCGAGCAGTTCTGCGTGCGCGGGCCAGGCCGCCCAAGGATCAGGGTTGCCTGCCTGGTCGCCGGACATGATGATGACGATGCGACGGGATGCGAAGCAGCAGAAGGTGGATTCCGGTGCACCCCTACCTGGCGCGCCAAATGTCGGATTTCGGGTTCCGGTAGACCCTCTAGATTCGAACACTGGGGTGCGCGCGGAGATTTCGCCCTCTGCCTACCTACTTCTCACCACCTCGCTGTGATCTAAGCAATCAAAGGAACAACACAAGAGACACAGAGTTTATACTGGTTCAGGCCACCATCATGGTGTAATACCCTACTCCAGTGTGTGGTGTGGTGGATTGCCTCTTGGGCTGATGATGAACAATACAAGGAAGAACAGCCTCGCGAGGGTCTCTTCTTGGCTGGTGCGATGAACTACTTGGGGAGTTCAGTCGCTCTCTGGATGGATCTCTAGATGCCACTACCTTGTGGGTGGCTAGTCCTCTTTATAGGCAAAGGCCCTGGGCCTCTTCCCAAATATTGAGCGGGAAGGGCGCCAACAATTGGCCATTTTGAAGGGGAACATCTAGTACACTTATCCTGACTAAAGTTGGTCCTCGCCTGCGAAAGGCTCTGGTGGTGATGCCGGCTTGGGCTCCACGATGACCTCCATCCTGCCGTTCTGCTGGTCTTGGTCTTGTTGCACCGAAATGGATGCCTTTGCTTGATGCTCTCGCCTGTGCTTTCTCCCTTTGCACCAAAGAGGAAACAAGGACTCAGCGCAGGCTGGCGCCCGCCTGGCTCCCTTGGTCGTCATGGCTTGCGTCATGGGCACCTCATGAGGTACCCCGCCTTGATCTCTCCGCCTCCTCACGAGCCAGCCTGACGAGGCCGCTCCTGAGGAAGCCTCCTGTAGTCCGCCCCACGAGGCTTGGCCCCTCACGAGGGTCTTGAGCTCGTGCTGATGATGATGGGCCATGCTGGGCTGCCCCTTGTGCCACGCCGCAGGCCGCAGGCAGGGAAGTCTGGGGACCCCCGTTCCGAGAACACCGACAGAACGGACCCAACCAGAGACCAACTCCAGGCGCCCGGCCACCAGGCGGGGATCGGCGCCCTGGAGATATTCTCGCAGCCGACCCAGCTCGGCAGCGGCACGATCCAAGATGGAGGAGGAGATGGGAGCTGGTGGAGTAGGAGGAGAAGACGGCAGCATGATCACAGCCTGAGGAGCCAGAGCATTATGAGCCTCAGCAGTCTCTGCATCAGCATCAAGCGCAGGAACCTCCTGAGTCAGCGGGGCCATGGGGGTTGACCTCCCGCCAGAGCGCCCCTCCTGGCCTCGCGAGGAAGACTGGGCAGGGGAGGTGCGAGCCCTGCTGCCTCCTTTTCCCGCAGATGAAGGCACGACCTCGGCAGGCGAGCTTGCCCCATGTAGGGCCGCCGAGTCCCCTTTCAGCCTCTTCGCCGTAGGCGGCGGCCTAACCAAACAGATGGAAGATGTCAAGCCCTGATGGCGGGAACAAAAGCTAAGCAGAGCTCAAGCACTTACTGATTGGCTGTCGCGGGCTCCAACAGCCTCCGGCCAAGATTGAAGCCCGAGAGCCTCCTGCGGGGCACAGCCTCGGGAGGCCTGACAACGGAGGGAGGTGCACCGGAGGGGCTGGAGCTGGCTTCAGGCAGCCTCAGGCCCGGAGTAGACCCTCGGGAGATCAGCCCCAACATTTCCTTCTTCGGGATCAAGGGCAGGTCCTCTCCCCTTTGCCTGGCACCGGTCTAGTCATCATCCGGCATGGAGCGGAGGGCGTAGACCCTGCGCCAGGGGGAAGTCTCCCCCGCCCACTCGGTGGTCGTCTCCGAGTAGTGCTCTTCCTCCTCCTCCTCCTCATCTTCCTCCCTCCCCCCCCTGCCGGAATCGTCGGAGGAAAAGTCCACCACCGCCATCATCGCCGGATCGCCCAAGGCCTCTGCCGACACCAGTCCGTCCCCGTTGAAGTTGGGCATGGCGTTCACTACCAGCTCCCAGTCGTGGCGGAGGAACAAGGGGGGCGGGGCGCCCTCCGGGCTCGCCACATCCTCCCCGACCAGGGAACAGAGGGCCGCGGCCAGATCCTCGTCGGCCAGGGCCACCGAGCTCAAGCAGAGGGCGGCGTCCGCATCCCCGAGCCTCCACAGCGGGCGCGAGTGCGCCTGAAGTGGAGCCACTTGGTGCGCCAAGAACTCCCTCAGGAGCGCGGCCCCGGTCAGCTTCGCTGCCCTCAGGTTGCCTGGCCTCAGGTCCGCATTCATCTTCTCCAGCACCATCTTCGCCCAACGGTCGTCAAGCCTCGTGCAAGATCACGCATCCACGGCCTTGGGCTGCCCCGTGGGCAGCGCCAGCCGGGGGTGGATGCGTCCGGTGTCCATCATGACCCACTTTCTCCGGAAGCCGTCGACCCTCTTCCCAGTCTTCGATATGGCATTGGCTTTGGAGTACGCAACAAAGCCCACGCACGCCAAGATGTGGGCGCCGGAAACTCGGAGGGAGAAGAAATGGCGTAGCAAAGCCACCGAGGGCATCACCCCGACGTGTGCCTCGCAGTAGTAGGCGAAGATTGCCAGGAGAAGGACATAGTTGGGGTGGAGATGCAAAGCGTGCAGATTGTATTGGCGGAGGACAGCAAGGAAGAACTCAGAGAAAGGAGGCACCAGACCAGCAATGACGGCGCTCATGAAGAACGGATAGAAGGTGCTCCCCTTTCCTTTTGGCTGAGCGGAGCCGGGCCGGAGCGCGGTCTCCCCCATCTCGCTGCCCCGCGCCACCGTCATCAGGCGCGTGAGGGCGAGATTTTTCTCCGCCATGTTTGGGGGATCCAGAGCCGGCGAGTGCCAGGCCAGTGGAGCCCCGACCAGGGTCTTGCGAGGCGCCATTGCTCGCCGGAGGTGAGAGATTGAGGCAGATATGGAAGATTTCGGAAGCAAGAGGGCAAAGGGCAAGAAAGGGGATCTGAAGCAAGGTGGACGAGAGCAGTGAAGGAAAGCCTAACCCAGATCAGCCCTTTTGTCAGATGGGCAGTTGCCGAGGCAACATGGGGAAGCGGAGACGCCCACGTCCAATCAACCGTCACGCGGCGCCCAAGGCCGCAAGCTGATGGGGCCCGCGGTGCTCCACACTAGCCCCTTCGCTTCTCTGCTAAGCCAAGTCCAGGTGCGCCTTGGGCCCGGGGGCTACTGTCAGTGTTCTGGGAACGGGGGTTCCCAGACTTGCCTTCCTGCGGCCTGCGGCGTGGCTCAAGTGATGGCCCAGTATGGCCCATCTTCATCGACCCAAGCTCAAGACCCTCGCGAGGGTCCAAGCCTCACGGGGCGGACGACGGAAGGCTTCCTCGGGAACGGCCTCACCAGGCAGGCTCGCGAGGAGGCGGAGAGATCAAGGCAAGGGTACCTCACGAGGTGCTCGTGACGCAAGCCATGACGATCAAGACCAGGCAGGCGCCGGCCTGTGCAGTGTCCTTGTTTCCTCTTTGGTGCAAAGGGGGCAAGCACAGACCAAGGCATCAGGAAAAGGCTACCGTTTCGGTGCAACGAGACCAAGACCAACAGAGGTGCGGGACAGAGGTCACTATGGAGCCCAAGACGGCGTCATCGCTAGTGCCTTTGGCAGCCGAAGACCAACTTTAGTCAGGATAAGTTGTACTAGATGTTCCCCTTCAAAATGGCCGTTGTTGGCGCCCTTCCCACTCAATATTTGGGAAGAGGACCAGGGCCTCTATATATAGGGCTAGCCATCACAGTAGGAAGGCATGTTGGATCGAGTCCTTCCCAGGAAGAACGCCACCACAAGAATACCCCTCGCGAGGTTGTTCTTCCTCTGTACTGTTCATCACCAGCCCCTGAGGCAATCCACACACCACACACTGGAGGAGGGTATAACACCACAATGGTGGCATGAACTAGTATAAACCTCGTGTCCCTTGTGTTGTTCATCTTGCTAGCTTAGATTCTTAGCGAGGCATTGGAACGTGGATCGGTAGGGGAGAGATCTTCGCGTGCACCCCAGAGTTCAAACCTTAAGGGTTTTGCCGGAACCCCACATCCGACAGCCTGTTTGCTCCAAATGCTTAGTGATATGCTCCAAAGCCCTCAACCACTTTATCATATCCACATATGTCCCAAACCAAAATTCAAACTCAGCCCCATCGATTTGATCCATCCGGCGCCACCAAGTTCATTTGACATAGCCACTGCCAGAAACCCTAGTCACTTCGGTCCAACCGATAGGGATCTCGGTCTCACTGAGATGGGGTTGCAAATTCTCTATTTCCCTTCGTAACGTTCCGGTCTAACCGAGATGAGCGATCGGTCCCACCGAGTCTGCAATGCAAACTTCCTGTTTCCTTTTCGTAACACTTCGGTCCCACCAAGACGAGAAAATTGGTCCCACCGAGTTTGCCTAACCAACTCTCTGGTTAGCTTATTACCAAAGTCGGTCCCACCGAGTTTGTATAATTGGTCAAACCGAGATTACATTATGCCCTAACCCTAACGATATCGGTCCCACTGAGTTGACGTGTCGGTCCCACCGAAATTCCTAACGGTCACATTATGAACTAAATCGGTCTGACCGAGTTTTGTGATTCGGTCCCACCAAGTTTGGTGAATTGTGTGTAACGGTTAGATTTTGTGTGGAGGCTATATATACCCCTCCACCCTCTCCTCATTCGAGGGGAAAGCCAGCAGAACGTGCCTACACTTCCAGCATTCATTTTCTGAGAGAGAACCACCTACTCATGTGTTGAGGCCAAGATATTCCAATCCAACCATTTGAATCTTGATCTCTAGCCTTCCCCAAGTTGCTTTCCACTCAAATCATCTTTCCACCAAATCCAATCCTATGAGAGAGAGAGAGAGTTGAGTGTTGGGGATACTATCATTTGAAGCACAAGAGCAAGGAGTTCATCAACATCACACCATCTATTACCTTTTGGAGAGTGGTGTCTCCTAGATTGGTTAGGTGTCACTTGGGAGCCTCCGACAAGATTGCGGAGTTGAACCAAGGAGTTTGTAAGGGCAAGGAGATCGCCTACTTCGTGAAGATCTACCCTAGTGAGGCAAGTCCTTCATGGGCGATGGCCATGGTGGGATATACAAGGTTGCTTCTTTGTGGACCCTTCATGGGTGGAGCCCTCCATGGAATCGCTCAACCGTTACCCTTCGTGGGTTGAAGTCTCCATCAACATGGATGTACGATAGCACCACCTATCGGAACCACGCCAGAAACATCTGTGTCTCCAATTCCGTTTGCATACTCCAATCCCATCCCTTTACTTTCTTGCAAGTTGCATGCTTTACTTTCCACAGCTCAAATACTCTTTGCATGCTTGCATGAATTGTATTAAGATTGCTTGACTTGTGCTAAGTTGCTAAAATCTGCCAAGAATTAAAATTGGGAAAAGGTTAAGTTTCTATTTGGTCTAGTAGTCTAATCACCCCCCCTCTAGACATACTTTCGATCCTACAATTGGTATCAGAGCTTTGGTCTCTATTTGCCTTGATTTCCATAGCTTTTGGTGATCATAGCCTTGGTTTCACAACCTAGGAGAGTATGGCGCCTAGCTAGGGAAATTACCACTGTAGAGGTCCTTACTTTGATGGTACTAATTTTGCTAGTTGGAAGCATATGATGAAAATGCATATTCTTGGACAGAACCCCGCCGTTTGGGCCATTGTGTGTATTGGCTTGCAAGGTGAATTCTTCGATGGGAGAGAACCGAACCATGAAGCTACCGCAGAAGAGTTGAAGATGCTGCAATACAACGCTCAAGCTTGTGATATCCTCTTCAACGGATTGTGCCCCAAAGAATTTAACAAAATCAGCTGTCTTGAGAATGCAAAGGAAATTTGGGATACTTTGATTGATATGCACGAAGGTACCGACTCCGTCAAGGAATCCAAATTGGATGTGCTTCAAAGTCAACTTAACAAGTTCAAAATGAAGGATGGTGAAGGTGTCACTGAAATGTACTCTAGGCTTGCCCTCATCACAAATGAGATTGTCGGCTTAGGAAGTGAAGAGATGATAGATAAATTCATCATCAAGAATATCCTAAGAGCCTTGGATGGAAAATATGATACCGTGTACACATTGATCCAAATGATGCCCAACTACAAAGATCTCAAGCCAACGGAAGTCATTGGAAGAATTGTTGCTGATGAGATGTCACTCAAGGATAAAGAAGAGCTTCACAGCAAGTCAAGTGGTGCTTACAAAGCCTCATGTGATCCTCCTACATCATCTAGTGAGAAAAAAACCTTCAATGAGGAATTGAGCCTAATGGTGAAAAACTTCAAAAATTTCTACAAGAGTAGAAGCAAGGAAATAAGTTCCAAGTCAAGGTCCTACAATGACAAAAGATCTTCGAGTCGTGAACAAAATTGCTACAATTGTGGAAGACCTGGACACTACTCCAATGAGTGTACGACTCCCTACAAAAGAAGAGAAGACTCACCTAAAAGAATAAGTAGAAGAGAAGAATCACCACCAAGAGAGAGAAGGAGTAGAGATGATCGCTATGAACGAAGAACCTCTCGGAGAAGGAAGGATTCGGAAAGGAAGGACAAATCATCAAAGAGCTACACAAAGCGAAGACATCAAGCTCATGTTGGTGAATGGGTATCCGGCTCCGACTCCGACCATCACTCCGAGAGAAGTTATCACTCCGACTCCAAATATACTCAACATGAAGGTGTTGCCGGTCTAGCACTTGTGTCAACCAACTCCTATGACATATTTTACTCACCAAATGAAGGAATTGGAAGATGCTTCATGGCTAAAGGCCCAAAGGTTTCACACACCGAGTATGTTGATTTCAATAGTGATGAAGATGACTTGTTAGGTGATGATGATTTACTTGTTGACAACTCTAGTGAAGAATACTATGATGAAACGTCAATTGCTCATGCTAAACAAGATAAAATGAATGACAATGATAAGGATAAGATTGAGCGTCTAACTAAACAACTAAACACTCTTAAGTTAGCTCATGAAACTACCTTGGAAGATCATCGAGAACTTTTAAGAACTCATGAGAAGTTATGCTTTGAAAAGCTCAACCTTGAGCGAGAGCATGAGTTTTTAAAGGCAATCAATGGTGATCTTCACAAGAAAAGTTCTTCTTACATTGCCAAGCGTTTACTCTTATCTACTTATACGCTCAAGTAAAATCTAGCAACAAGAGTAAGAAATATTCTTCTTCTAGTAGTAACAATGATCATGCTAAATCCAATGTTGTTGCTTCTAGTAGTTCTCTTGATTCCACTAATGATTCTCTTAGCCAAGTTACACTTGAGCAAGAAAATAGCTTATTGAAGGGAATTATAGAGAAAGGTGTTTACAAGAGCCTTGCTGGAAGTAAGCAATTTGAGGAAATTGTACGCAAGCAAGGAAGGCACCGGAAGAATCAAGGTGTTGGTTTTGAACGAAAGTTCAATGCCAATGGAGTTGAGTGGGAAGAAGATCAATACCCCAAGACGAAGTTTGTTCCTCAACAAGAGAAGTATGATCCTACTTCTTTTCAAGGGACACAAGCTCAGGATGATCTTCCACCACAAGACCACAAGCAAAAAGGCAAGGACAAACTTCAAGAGGAGATTGATGCATTTGAAGAAGCTCCCAAATCCTTGGCCAAGTGGATTCCCAAGACTACATCAAGTTTTACTTCATCAAGTATGACTACAACTCCAAGGATTCCCATCAAGATGATGTGGATCCCGAAGAAGAAGGACTAGAGAGTTCTTGAGGGTGACTCCGCCAACAAACGTCACTCATATCATTTTGGCAAGAACAAGTGCAAACAACCTTCATATCATGCACTAGTTCAAGGAGTCACAAACCCTCTTGTTGGTAAGACAAGGGACAAGGTAACCTAATGCTTTCATGGACATCATCTTGTGTGTACTTCACTCTATGTCTGTGGGTATCCTTGTTTGTTCCTTGTGGGACTAACCCGTGTAGGTATTGAAAGTGCAACTCACTCCAATAAATTGATCCAAATGATCTACAACAACATTGAGCATCCACATCTTCAACACCTACATGAAGTCATCATCGACAAAACCCAAGGTTAGTTCATCCCTCTTAGGGGGGATCTCACATCTAGGGGGAGCTTTACGCTATGAATTGAGCTAAAGGAACTATAACGGTGTGAACACAACAATACTTTATGTAAAAGTGGCAACCCCACTTGTGCTTAATTGATGAGTATGACTTATGATCAAATGTTCTCATTCGACTCCTAAGTCAATATACTCATATATAGATGACCTAGTCATCGCCAATTGCTTGATAGATGCTAGAATTGGTTGTGCATGCTTTGTCACATTTCATTTGCCATTTTATTGTGTGAGCATACTGTTTGCATATTTTACTCATTCAAGGACATTCACTTGTTGTCTTGATTGTTTGGCTCTTATTCTTTTGCCAAGTGGATGGACAAGAATACCTAAGAACCTTCTCTATCTATCTATGCTTTTCTCGTCTCAAACTCTATTCATGCTACATCACAAAGTTTGATCAAGTCAGATTCGAACCACTCTATGTGAGGAGCACTCGGAGTCCCTGATTCATCATATACTTAAACTTCCAAAACCTCTTGGTGCATTTCGGTCTGACCGAGACATCCATTTCGGTCAAACCTAGTTCCCTAAGTTGATCTAGGTTTTCGTCTCGGTGCAACCGATTTGAACACTTCGGTCACACCGAGTTGCAGCAACCGCTTGCGACTCTGCAATCTCAGTGCCACCAAGTTGTTCCACTCGGTCACACCGACAGGGTCGGGATATAAATACCCACAGGTGAGATTTTGGAAAATACTTCAAAACCCCTCAGCCCGCGCGTGTCCTGCTCTGCCTCCTCGGGTCTCCGAATCGCCTCCTTGCCGCTAGTGACCTCCCGCCGCTGGTTTCTGCTGCCGTCGACGGAATCTGCTCCATCGTCGCTATTGTAGAGAACACTCGCCGAACTAGGGTAAGTGTTCGACCCCTTATGCCATCCTTTTAACTCTAATTCGTAGCACGAGGACAATGCCATGATTCTTGCCACGAATTAGATCAATCTATCCAAGTAAATCTTCCTTAGGCCTAGTTTGATTCGAAAATTTTAGGGTTAGCTCTCCATAGAACTTATCTCGGACCGACCGAATCATAGAAATCGGTATCACCGATTTGGCTTAGGCCATTGCACATGCGCTTTTCCGAAAACTGCATATCGATGTGATCGAGTTCAAGATTTTGTGAAATCCTAGCAATCTCGGTGCCACCAAACTATGACTCGGTCTGACCGAGTTCACTAGTTTAGGTTCCAAGAGTTGCTTTGGTATCACCGAGTTTGTTAATTCGGTAGCTCCGAGACCATTTCTGTAGAGAACTAAAACTAAGATTTTTGACTCATTTGTTTTGCAAAACCTCCATACTTTGTGATGCTCACCTACTCTACCTCATCTACAATCTATTCACAGGGTCTGCTGACAGTTTGCCTACAAGATGTCTGACCAAAGTGATAGCCAGAACAAGTCTGAAGAGCAAGTGCATCTGAGTGAGGGCACTACTACCTCAAGCAATTATGATGAGGGCAGTAGGAGCACACCTAGTAACTTTCCCAAGGCAGCTACTAGAGCAAGAAAGAAGAGAACCTCAGATTCTGAAGATGAAGATTATGTTGCAGCTGAGGATGAGGCCATCTCAAAGAGGAAAGTGGTAAAGAAGGAATTTGGCACTGCTGCTTCAACCAAGCTAGGGTTGAACAAGAAAGCACCAGCAAGGAGAGTTCGTATGTCTAAGCCCAAAGCCTCCACTCAAGAAACCTTGGGATCTGAACCCAAAGAGACTGTTGCAGAAGGGAAGAAGAGGAAAGAGAGGGTCAAGAAGACCACTGCCAGGATCATTGGCAAGCCATCTATGATGAGAGATTCTGAAGAGGAAGAGGAAGAGGATGCTGCTCCAGCACCTAATGCACAAAAACTTATGGGAGATGCAATCAGATCAGGGGCTCCTCCTAAGCCCAAACCTGCTCCCAAAGGTGCTACTCCAGCCACCAAGATTGCACCCAAAAGGAGCACAAGAAACATTCCTGCTGAAGAGAAGAACAAGGCCCCAGTGCCTGAAGCTGCAAAAGAAGAAGCTGAAGCCCAAGTGCTAAGAAAGCTCAAACCAAAGATTCCAAACCACAATGACACACATCCAGTGGCAGAGGACATGGGCATGAGGAAGGATGCAAGTCTGAGACTTTGGAGGAAGAATGACCCTTATGCTGTGAGAAGGAGAACAGTTGTGGATTACAGATTCCACACCAAAGAACAACAAGACTTTTATGAGACCATTCTGCTTAACAAGAAGCCAATAGTCTGTGATATGAGATGGGTTGACTGGACATACATCAGAGAGAATGAAGATCACTTCCCAGGTGTATATGATAGATTCAAGGCTTGTGGAGTGATACGTCTCCAACGTATCTATAATTTATGAAGCATTCATGCTATTATATTATCTATTTTGGATGTTTACGGGCTTTATTATACACTTTTATATTATTTTTGGGACTAACCTATTAACCGAAGGCCCAGCCCATATTGTTGTTTTCTTGCCTATTTCAGTGTTTCGAAGAAAAGGAATATCAAACGGAGTCCAAGCGGAATGAAACCTTTGGGAAAGTTATTTTTGGAACGGAAGCAATCCAGGGGACTTGGAGTGCATGTAAGGGAAGCTTCGAGGAGGCCACGAGGCAGGGGGCGCGCCCACCCCCCTGGGCGCGCCCTCCACCCTCATGGGCCCCTTGTGGCTCCCCTGACCGACTTCTTTCGCCTATATATCTACATATACCCTAAAAACATCGAGAACACAATAGATCGGGAGTTCCACCGCCGCAAGCCTCTGTAGCCACCAAAAACCAATCGGGGCCCTGTTCCGGCACCCTACCGAAGGGGGGATCCCTCACCGGTGGCCATCTTCATCATCCCAGCGCTCTCCATGACGAGGAGGGAGTAGTTTACCCTCGGGGCTGAGGGTATGTACCAGTAGCTATGTGTTTGATCTCTCTCTCTCTCTCTCTCTCGTGTTCTTGACATGATACGATCTTGATGTATCGCGAGCTTTGCTATTATAGTTGGATCTTATGATGTTTCTCCCCCTCTACTCTCTTGTAATGGATTGAGTTTTCCCTTTGAAGTTATCTTATCGGATTGAGTCTTTAAGGATTTGAGAACACTTGATGTATATCTTGCCGTGCTTATTTGTGGTGACAATGGGATATTCACGTGATTCACTTGATGTATGTTTTGGTGATCAACTTGCGGGTTCAGTGACCTTGTGAACTTATGCATAGGGGTTGGCACACGTTTTCGTCTTGACTCTCCGGTAAAAACTTTGGGGCACTCTTTGAAGTACTTTGTGTTGGTTGAATAGATGAATCTCAGATTGTGTGATGCATATTGTATGATCATGCCCACAGATACTTGAGGTGACAATGGAGTATCTAGGTGACATTAGGGTTTTGGTTGATTTGTGTCTTAAGGTGTTATTCTAATACGAACTCTATGATAGATCGAACGGAAAGAATAGCTTCATGTTATTTTACTACGGACTCTTGAATACATAGATCAGAAAGGATAACTTTGAGGTGGTTTCGTACCCTACCATAATCTCTTTGTTTGTTCTCTGCTATTAGTGACTTTGGAGTGACTCTTTGTTGCATGTTGAGGGATAGTTATATGATCCAGTTATGTTATTATTGTTGAGAGAACTTGCACTAGTGAAAGTATGAACCTTAGGCCTTGTTTCCTACCATTGCAATACCGTTTACACTCACATTTACCACTTGTTACCTTGCTGTTTTTATAATTTCAGATTACAAATACCTTTATCTACCATCCATATTGTACTTGTATCACCATCTCTTCGCCAAACTAGTGTACCTATACAATTTACCATTGTATTGGGTGTGTTGGGTACACAAGAGACTCTTTGTTATTTGGTTGCAGGGTTGCTTGAGAGAGACCATCTTCATCCTACGCCTCCTACAGATTGATCAACCTTAGATCATCCACTTGAGGGAAATTTGTTGCTGTCCTACAAACCTCTGCACTTGGAGGCCAACAATGTCTACAAGAAGAAGGTTGTGTAGTAGACATCATGGAGTGGACAAGTTTGTTGGCCAGAAGCTCACTAAGTGGAATGATGAGCTGATCATGCAATTCTACTCCACAGCTCACTTCTATCCTAATGGTAGGATTGTCTGGATGTTAGAAGGTACTAGGTACCAATCTACTGTTGATGAATTTGCGAAGTTAATAAATGCCCCAGAAGCTCATGAGGATGACTTGGATGTGTATGCCAAGAAGAAGAAAGACCATAACTCAATGGCAAGTATGTACAAGGAAATTCGTGATGCAGACCTGGAAACTCACAAGCTTGGTTTAGTGAAGCACTTATTGTCAGGACTGCCTACAATCAACACCATCCTGAGGCATACTCTTTTTCCCAAGTCTGGAGATCACAGAATGATAAGAGGACATTCCATCAACTTGCTGCACATTTTTGATGTCCCTCAGAAGTTCAAGGTGATGAGTCTGATTGTGGAAACAATCAAGAGGACAGCTGCAGATCAGAAGAGGTCTTGTGGGTGTGCTCCACAAATTCAGGTGCTCATCAACTCAAAGATGGGCACAGGCACTTATTTGTTTGACCAGGAGCATTTAACTCTCAAGCCGGATTTTGAGGATAACACTGTGGTCATGGATGAGAATGATCCTTCATCAGTGCAAGCACATGAGCAGAGAGAAAAGGCAAGGGCAGATAAGGCTTCAGAGATGCCAAGTGTTGAAGAGGCATCTCAGGTGTTCTTAAAGAGTAAGCAAGATCAACTTGGATATCTGATCCAATCCACCTTGAGGATTGAGAAGGGCTTGGCCACCCTGACTCAGAATCAGGAAAAGTTTCGAGATCATCATTGAGCAAAAATTCTACGATCTTGATATCAAAGTAACTGAGATTCAGTCAGTAGTTGAGCAACTCCAGGAGGAAGTAGAGGAGAAGAAAGGCAAGGCTACTACATATGCTTTCACAAGAGTGCCAAGAGGTCCGAGGTCTGATGCAGTGCCAGTACCAGATACTAGAGCCACCACATCTGCACCAGCAGCCACATCTTCAGTACCACCTCCAGCACCCACTCCGGCAGCTCCAGCTACATCTACAGAAGCCTTCATCCTTGGAGTCATCTCTACACCACCTCATGGAGACCAAGCCTGAGGGATGCATAGCACTATGCATATTTTTAACTTTTTGGTAACTTGTTGCCAAAGGGGGAGAAACATGTATAGATCATAAGCCTTCGAGAGAGAGAGTGTGTTGTTTTTTGTCTCTCTTGCACTTCATTTGGTTGAACTTTATTGTATGCTTGCTAGATATGTTATGTCTTTTGTGAGATACTTGGATGATCATGTGGTTGATCATATGCTACCTTAATGTGTGCTTTAATGATATTATCCCTTATATCCATTTATGATCATTCACTTTTCTTGGTGATGAGTGCATGTTCTCTATTGTTATCATTTTGAGCGCTCCACCAAGATGTATGTGACATGGAAGAGTGACCCATGATCCTAACAGATTGTGCATTTGCAGTCCAAAGCAGCTTTTAAATAATGCACAAATTTAGGGGGAGCTCTTTCTTATCACATACTTCTCAAAGCGACGATGTATTTCAATCTTATTATCATTTGTCTAAGCTTTGATCTATATGTTGTCATCAATTACCAAAATGGGCGAGATTGAAAGTGCAACTATCCCTGGGTGGTTTTGGTAATGATTAACAACATATAGCTCATTGAACTAATGCTATTTCAAGATAAATATTGAAGGAAAGTTCAATGATTGGCATGGCATGGACTAGGAATGTGGACCCCTCAAAATGCTAAGGACAAAGGATTGGCTCAAGCTCTAAAGTTCAAGACTCTATATTTTCTATTTCAGTGATCCAAGATCACATTGAGTCTATAGGAAAGCCAATACTATTAAAAGGGATGAGGTGTTGCTTAATGGCTTGCTTGCTCAAAATTCTTAGTGATATGCTCCAAAGCCCTCAACCACTTTCTCATATCCACATATGTCCCAAACCAAAAGTCAAACTCGGCCCCACCAATTTGATCCATCCAGCGCCACCGAGTTCATTTGACATAGCCACTGCCAGAAACCCTAGTCACTTCGGTCCAACCGATAGGGATGTCGGTCTCACCAAGATGGGGTTGCAAACTCTCTGTTTCCCTTAGTAATGTTTTGGTCTAACCGAGATGAGCGATCGGTCCCACCGAGTCTGCAATGCAAACTTTCTGTTTCCTTTTCGTAACGCTTCGGTCCCACCGAGACGAGCGAATCGGTCCCATCGAGTTTTCCTGACCAACTCTGGGGTTAGCTTATTACCAAAGTTGGTCCCACCAAGTTTGTGTAATCGGTCAAACCGAGATTATGTTATGCCCAAACCCTAATGATATCGGTCCCACCAAGTTGACATGTCGGTCCCACCGAAATTCCTAATGGTCACATTATGAACTAAATCGGTCCGACAGAGTTTTATGATTCGGTCCCACCGAATTTGGTGAATTGTGTGTAACGGTTAGATTTTGTGTGGAGGCTATTGAGGGAGTCCTGGATAAGGGGGTATCCGGACAGCCGGACTATATATTTTGGTCGGACAGCTGGACTATGAAGATACAAGATTGAAGACTTCGTCCCATGTCCGGACGGGACTCTCCTTGGCGTGGAAGGCAAGCTTGGCGATACGGATTATAGATCTCCTTCTCTGTAACCGAATCTGTGTAACCCTAGCCCCCTCCGGTGTCTATATAAACCGGAGGGTTTTAGTCCGTAGGACAACACAATCATAATCATAGGCTAGCTCCTAGGGTTTAGCCTCTACGATCTCGTGGTAGATCAACTCTTGTAATACTCATATCATCAAGATCAATCAAGCAGGAAGTAGGGTATTACCTCCACCGAGAGGGCCCGAACCTGGGTAAACATCGTGTCCCCGGTCTCCTCTTACCATTAGCCTTAGATGCACAGTTCGGGACCCCCTACCCGAGATCCTCCGGTTTTGACACCGACATTGGTGCTTTCATTGAGAGTTCCTCTGTGTCGTCACTGTAAGGCTCAATGGCTCCCCAACCTTCAACAACGCCGTCCTGGGTGAGACTTTTCTCCCCAGACAGATCTTCGTGTTCGGCGGCTTCGCACTGCGGGCCAACTCGCTTGGCCATCTGGAGCAGATCGACAGCTACGCCCCTGGCCATTAGGTCAGGTTTGGAAACCTAAACTACACCGCCGACATCCGTGGAGACTTGATCTTCGACGAATTCGGGCCCATGTCAGGAGCGCCGAACAATCACAACGTGCATGACTTAGATTTGCCGTCGGACAGTACTCGGAATATCGCGCCTGCTACGGCTCCGGACTTCGATCCAGAGCAGATCGTGCCTCCCGAGAATGGGTGGATGGACCCCGCCCTGATGGCCGCACACTCATCAGCGTTGGAGCCGAACACAGACTCCTCCCCTAAGGAAATCTGCATATCCGGACCCCCGGACTTGTCTCCGGTCGTAGGTTCCGGACCGCGTGCATCTATGCCCATTGAATCTAATTGGGCTCCGGTTATGGAGTTCACCGCCGCGGATATCTTTCAACACTCGCCCTTCGGAGACGTGCTAAACTCATTGAGGTCTCTCTCTCTCTATCATGAGATCCCTGGCCGAACTATGTCCGGCTTGAGTGGGAAGCAAGCGACGAAGAAATTCGTTACCCACCCACCACCCACTTAATAGCCATTGTCGATGATTTGACCGACGTGCTTAACTTCGACTCCGAATAAATTGACGGTATAGACGACGATGCTGGAGAAGAACAAGAACCACCGCCCACATGGTGCTGGATAGCCACAACTTCATATGATATATACACTACAAAAAAAAGACACATCCGTGACATTTTGGGCCGAACGAAATTGTTTTTCTGTCATACATATGACACTTCTATGACGATAATTGTAACAAAACCCGGTATCATCATAGATGTGGTGGGCTCCTACTTCTGTGACAAAAAATCATGACAGAAAATGGGCTTTTCGTCCTGGGCGGGCTGGAGTGTAGGACCTTGAGAAGAGGTGTCTAGAGGGGGGGTGATTAGACACTAAGTACCAAAGTTGCAGTTTTTAGCCTTTTAAAGTTTAATTGGAGTTTAGGCACACATTTAACATTCACATCACATCGAAAGCAAGCATGCAAAAAGTATAGGAGCAGCGGAAAGTAAAGCATGCAACTTGCAAGAATGTAAAGGGAAGGGTTTGGAGGATTCAAACGCAATTGGAGACACGGATGTTTTTGGCGTGGTTCCGATAGGTGGTGCTATCGTACATCCACGTTGATGGAGACTTCAACCCACGAAGGGTAATGGTTGCGCGAGTCCACGGAGGGCTCCACCCACGAAGGGTCCACGAAGTAGCAACCTTGTCTATCTCACCATGGTCGTCGCCCACGAAGGACTTGCCTCACTAGCGGTAGATCTTCACGACGTAGGCGATCTCCTTGCCCTTACAAACTCCTTGGTTCAACTCCACAATCTTGTCGGAGGCTCCCAAGTGACACCTAGCCAATCTAGGAGACACCACTCTCCAAGAAGTAACAAATGGTGCGTTGATGATGAACTCCTTGCTCTTGTGCTTCAAATGATAGACTCCCCAACACTCAACTCTCTCTCATAGGATTTGGATCTCGTGGAAAGATGATTTGAGTGGAAAGCAACTTGGGAAGGCTAGAGATCAAGATTCATATGGTAGGAATGGAATATCTTGGCCTCAACACATGAGTAGGTAGTTCTCTCTCAGAAATAGGATGCTGGAAGTGTAGGCTTCTTCTGATGGCTCTCTCCACGAATGAAGAGGAAGTGGAGGGGTATATATAGCCTCCACACAAAATCTAACCGTTACACACAATTTACCAAACTCGGTGGGACCGAATCAATAAACTCGGTCAGACCAATTTAGTTAACCTAGTGACCATTAGGATTTTCGGTGGGACTGATATGCAACTCGGGGAGACCGATTCGGTTAGGGTTAGGGCATAACGTAATCTCGGTGAGACCGATTACACAAACTCGGTAAGACCGATTTTGGTAATAAGCTAACCAGAGAGTTTGTCAGGCAAACTCGGTTGGACCGATTATCAAACTCAGTGGGACCGATTTTGGTAATGAGTCAACCAGGAAGTTTGCATTGTAATCTCGGTAGTACAGATTGCTCAAACTCGGTGAGACCGATTTTGATAATGGGCATACACAGAGAGATTACAATCCCATCTTGGTGAGACCGAGATCCCTATTGGTGAGACCGATTTGCCTAGGGTTTGTGGCAGTGGCTAAGACATCAAAACTCGGTGGCGCCGGATAGAAAGAATCAGTGGGGCCGAGATTGACTTTAGGTTTAAGACATATGTGGATGTGAGAAAGTGGTTGAGGGTTTTGGAGCATATCACAAAGCACATGAAGCAAGAGGCTCATTAAGCAACACCTCATCCCTCCTTGATAGTATTGGCTTTTCCTATAGACTCAATGTGATCTTGGATCACTAAAATGTAAAATGAAGAGTCTTGAGCTTGAAGCTTTTAGCCAATCCTTTGTCCTTAGCATCTTGAAGGAGTTCCCACATCCTTTAGTCCATGCCACTCCAATGTTGAACTCATCTGAAATATACTAGATAAAAGTGTTAGTCCAACAAGAGATATGTTGACATTAATTACCAAAACCACCTAGGGAGCACTTGTGCTTTCAATCTCCCCCTTTTTGGTAATTAATGACAACATACATCAAAGCTTTAGATAAGGATATAAAGAATAGCAATTAAAGCTTTGGAAAGACATGTAACCAGCATAGGCTCCCCCTACATGTATGCAATCATGTGATTATAAAATATAGAAGCATGTGAGAGCATAACCATGATAGAGCAGGCAATGTGTTACATGTATCTTGGCCACATACATCAGAGCAAGAAAATATTAAAGGAAATACCTTCATGTCCATGAGTCCTTCTTGCAAACAGTATGTACATCAGCAAGAATTCCTCATGCACATAATTGTGATGCATATGCTTACCTTGTAGTCTTGAGTAGGCTTAGGATGGAATGAACATGTGTAAACAAGGTTAGATAACACAGATACATCTACTAGCCAGAGCAAATAGAAGAAACCACAAGAATACCAAGACTGGGATGACATGTAGAGAGTGAGTACTAAGTACTACAGTTGATTGGACATGTCCCCAAGAGTAAAGATATGCAATGAATTTAAATGATTTCTTTCCCTTAGATGTCTTGCTCCCCCTGAATCTAGCATGGGATACTGGGAGAAGATAGGGAACAGAAAATCAGAGCTGAAAGATATAAAGAACAGAGCTAATGCAAGCTAATGCAAATAAGCACATATGAACATGACTTTCCCCTCAAGAAGACATGTGGCATCTCTCCTCTTGAACACCAAGCATCTGGGATCCTTGAGAAATACTTTCTACTAGTATTCTCTCCCCCTGGAGATCTCTCTCTCCCCTTGAAGGATCTTCTCTCCCTCTGAGATGTGATCTCTCTCTCTCTAAATGATAAGCTTTGATGTGATCTCTCTCTCCCCCTTTGACATTAATTTCCAAGAAGGGATTGATAAAGATGTATCTCTCTCTCACTCTGGAATTTGACGTGAATGGGTTTGATCCTTGAGTCACAACATAAAGCAATGATAAAAAAATGTGATGCTTGTAGAGGACAAGATTCATTGAGTGGAGCTGGATCAGAAGAAACACAGAATAAGTGGCAAACTGTTTTTCCTGTTGTGGAATCGGTGGCACCGAGTGGTATGCTTTGGTGGTACCGAGAGTGTTCGGTTGGACAGAAAATAACAAAACGGTGTAATCGAGTTCATCACAGGGAAAACACTTGTCACCTCAGCTCACTAGACTAGAAAGATCTCACAAAGATTTGCAAAGAATTTACTGAATGATATGCAAGGAATTGGATGCAGAGAATGCAGAGCAAACAGAAAGAAATCTAGATGAAGTTTTTTTTGAAAGGGGAAACACATATGCATGAATCAAATGCAAAAACACAGAAGAAAACACAAGGGAACTTCATCTAGAGATGGTCGGCGACGAAGTCACCTATGTTAGAGTATATTGACTTAGGAGTCAAGTGAGATCACTTGATCATAGGTCATACTCATCGTTTAAGCTCAAAATGGGGTTGCCATTTTTTGTTTAAGCATCTTGATGTTTTCTCATCTTGTTGAGTTGCTTTAGCTCATAACTTGGAGTAAAGCTTCTCTAGGATGGAATAACATACCTTGGTTGGTGGTGTTGTCCATGTAGTTGAACTTGTGTGAGTTGCTCGAGGTTGATGTAGCTTATCAAGAATTTGGAGCACCACTTGGAATTTGAGTCCATCTACCTACATGGGTTAGTTCTTGCAAGGAAGAGCACTTGTATATCCAAAAATGACAATCATGAAGCTTAACATAGAATTTGTCAAAGGATATGTTTGAATGGTTTCGTGCTTCCTCGTCTTCAACCACCTTGTGTAGAGACTTGGTGATGTAAGGATTGCTCAAGATGTGAGTAGATTACAACCTCATGGAATTAGATTCCACCAAGTACCTACATGGGTTAGATAGCATGCAAGATACAAATGTATCCAAGACATAAGATTTTCATCATAGGAGAAATATCAAGGATTAGTCATAAGCTCATGTCTTGCATGTATTCAATGGAGTTTCTACTCCAAGTTTGAAGCATCAATGATGTTCAATTCTCCTCTCAACCTGCAAAACACTTTCTCATCAAGAGGTTTAGTGAATATATCTGCTAATTGCTTTTTAGTGCGAACATGCTTAAGATCAATGTCACCCTTAGCAACATGATCTCGAATGAAATGATGACAAACTTCAATATGCTTAGTTCGAGAATGTTGCACAGGATTGTGACCAATTTTGATAGCACTTTCATTGTCACAAAGCAATGGAACATGTTTCACATATATTCCATAATCTTTAAGAGTTTGGGTCATCTAAAGTAATTGAGCATAACATGAACCAGCGGCAATGTATTCCGCTTCGGTGGTGGATAAGGATACCGAGTTTTGTTTCTTGGAGGACCAAGACACAAGAGATCTACCAAGAAATTGACAAGTACCCGAAGTGGACTTTCTATCAACCTTGTCTCCGGCATAGTCCGAGTCGGAGTAGCCAGCAAGATCGAAAGAGGCCCTCTTAAGATACCAAATGCCAAAATTTGGTGTATGGATTAAGTATCTCACTATCCTTTTCACAGCCTTAAGATGACATTCTTTAGGAGCAGCTTGATATCGTGCACACATGCACACACTTAGCATAATATCGGGACGTGAAGCACAAAGATATAACAATGAACCAATCATAGAGCGATAAACCTTTTGATCAACCGGTTCACCATCTTTGGTCAAATCAAGATGTCCAGTAGTAGGCATGGGTGTAGACATACCTTTGCATTCTTGCATATTGAACTTCTTGAATAAGTCCTTAGTGTACTTCGTTTGAGAGACAAAAGTACCTTCCTTAGTTTGCTTGATTTGCAACCCAAGAAAGAATTTGAGTTCTCTCATCATTGACATCTCAAACTTCTCCGACATTATCTTTCCAAACTTCTCACTAAAATGAGGGTTAGTTGAACCAAATATAATATCATCAACATAGATTTGGCACACAAATAGTTCACCATTAACCCTTTTAGTAAAGAGTGTGGAATCAATTTTCCCAATTTCAAAGCCTTTTTCAATAAGGAACTTGGTCAAGCATTTATACCATGCTCTAGGAGCTTGTTTAAGACCATAGAGAGCTTTGTGAAGTTTGTAAACATGATTGGGTCTCTTAGGATTGACAAAGCCGGGAGGTTGTTTAACATAAACTTCCTCCTCTATTTCACCATTTAGAAAAGCACTTTTAATGTCCATTTGGTACAATGTGATATCATGGTGATTAGCATAGCAAGTAAGATGAGAATAGACTCAAGTCTAGCAACGGGAGCATAAGTCTCACCATAGTCCATACCTTCGACTTGTGTGTAGCCTTGGGCGACGAGACGTGCTTTGTTGCGAACTACTTGTCCATCTTCATCTTGCTTGTTGCGAAACACTCATTTGGTACCGATGATGTTGTGGTTGTCGTCGGGCTTCTCAACCAATGTCCAAACTTGGTTCGTCTCAAAGTTGTGTAGCTCTTCATGCATAGCATTTATCCAATCTGGATCTTCCAATGCTTCTTCGACCTTCATAGGTTCAATGCTAGAGATGAAAGAATAGTTTTCACAAAAGTTAGCTAAACGAGTCTTAGAGCAAGTGATTCTCCCGGTTTGAATATCATTGTAGATTTTCTCGACGGGATGGTCTTTAGCAATTCTTGCTCGAACTCGTGAAAGCTTTTGCTTGGATCTTTGTTGAACATCTTCTTCATCTTGTTCTTATTCTTGGCCTTCTTCATTGTTGGCATTGTCGTTCTCTTGTCGTGGTGGAGAAGGAGGTTGTTGACGTTCATCTTGATGCACTTCCTCGTTTCCTTCATCTTGGTGTGTCCCACTTGTGGATGCTTCCGTATCAACTCTTGGTTCACTTTGTCATGAAGTAGAAGCTTCCACTTGGATGGACGAGGTACTCTCCTTCACCTCCGTTGGACGAACCTTGCCAATAGAAAAGTCTTGGATTGCTTCCGAAGGATATTTGTCTCCTACATCAATTGGCAGTTGCTCTACTTGCAAGCAGTTAGATTCATCAAACTTCACATCTACCGTCTCTTCAACCTTTCGGGTGAAATTGTTGTAGACATGGTATGTGTGAGAGTTTGAGCCATAACCTAGCAGGAAACCTTCTTTAGACTTAGGAGCAAATTTAGAACGACGATGTTATCAAGAATGTAGCACTTTGAGCCGAATACTCAAAAGTGTCCAACTTGGGGTTTGTTACCGGTGAGGAGCTCGTATGCCGTCTTGCCGAGTAGCTTGTGAAGATACAAGCGATTTGTTGCATGACAAGCTGTCTCAACCGCTTCTACCCAAAAGTGCTTCGGTGTCTTGTACTCATCAAGCATCGTTCTCGCCATTTTGATGAGCGTCCGATTCTTCCTCTCAACAACTCCATTTTGTTGAGGTGTGTACGTAGCCGAGAACTCGTGTGAAATCCCTTCTTCGTCAAGAAAGGTGTCCATATTTGCGTTCTTGAACTTCGTTCCGTTGTCGGTGCGTATCGTCTTGATCTTCACTTCAAACTGATTTTGGGCCTTCCTAGCGAAGTTTTTGAAGATCTTCTGAACCTTCGATTTATCATCGAGAAAGAACACCCAGGTAAATCTGGAAAAATCATCGACTATAACTAGACCAAAAGAATTTCCACCGAGACTCTTGTAAGAGTTGGGACCAAAGAGATCCATGTGAAGTGGCTCAAGTGGCCTTTTTGAGGTCATGATGTTCTTCATGGGATGCCTTCCTCCAACCTGTTTACCTGCCTGACAAGCACTACAAAGTCTATCCTTATCAAATATGACATCATTAATTCCAAGGATATGATTTCCCTTAATAAACTTGTCAAGGTTTCTCATGCCAACATGACCTAGTCATCTATGCCATAACCAACCTTTTGAGGATTTAGCAATGAAGCAAGTTTTAGGTTGGGCCTTTTTAGTGAAATCAACAATGTAAAGATCACCTCTACGTATACCGGTAAGACCATTTTATGATTGTCTCGACGAAACACTTGGCAATCAACTTCAGTAAATAAGACATTGAAACCAAAGTCAGCAAGTCTAGATACTGAAAGTAAGTTGTATCCAAGAGATTCAACGAGCATGACATTCTAAATGGAGCTATCATGTGAGATGGCCACCTTACCGAGACCAACCACCTTACCCTTTGAGTTGTCACCAAAAGTGACATACTTTCGAGGACTATCATTATCAGCAAGCTCACGAAACATTTCTTTATCTCCGGTCATGTGATCGGTACATCCACTGTCAAGGACCCATTCCTTTCCTCCTGACGTATATCCCCGAAGATTTGCCAAAAGACCAAAATGTCTCATTGCATCATCAAGATCAAAGTCACTATCATCATCCTCATCATAATATCCATGTTCAACATCGTCATGTGGTGGATCAAATCCTAGAGAGGGTGATTCGTTAGAGTGATTTTGACAATGATCTTGTCTATTAATTTTTATAGCTTCGGAAATAATATCACTAATAATACCAACATTTCCTTTGGCACGCATAAGGTTTGTAAGTTCAAATAGACGATCACCAAACATAGGATCACTAGAACTCATCTTACTCAAGGCAATAGACTTATGAAGAATTTCATCAAGATTTTTCAAAGAATAATCAGGAAATCATTCCTCAAGAAATTTCCATATAGTGTAGGCACACTCAAGAGTAGGCCGTTTTATAATCAACTTTCTCGGCAAGCCTCTAGTGATAAGATTAATAGTTCTAACATTCCTAATCATGTCAATAGACTCATCAAGGGTAGGATGCATAGGATCAGCACAAGGTGCACAAGGACTAGCAATGTACTTGTTCAAATGATATTGATTGAAAATTACAAGCATCTCATTTTTTCACTCATGAAAGTACTCCCCATCAAGAATAGGCACTCTATGTCTAAGACTTCCCAAAGTAGACTCATCCATCTTCCTCCAACGGTGATTAAACCAAAGCAATGGATACCAATGCTCTGATACCACTTGTAGGACCTTGAGAAGAGGTGTCTAGAGAGGGGGTGATTAGACACTAAGTACCAAAGTTGCAGTTTTTAGCCTTTTAAAGTTTAAGTGGAGTTTAGGCACAAATTTAACATTCATATCACATAGCAAGCAAGCATGCAAAGAGTATATGAGCAGCAGAAAGTAAAGCATGCAACTTGCAAGAATGTAAAGGGAAGGGTTTGGAGGATTCAAACGCAATTGGAGACACGGATGTTTTTGGCGTGGTTCCGATAGGTGGTGCTATCGTACATCCACGTTGATGGAGACTTCAACCCATGAAGGGTAACGGCTGCGCGAGTCCACGGAGGGCTCCACCCACGAAGGATCCACAAAGTAGCAACCTTGTCTATCCCACCATGGTCGTCGCCCACGAAGGACTTGCCTCACTAGCGGTAGATCTTCACGAAGTAGGCGATCTCCTTGCCCTTACAAACTCTTGGTTCAACTCCACAATCATGTCGGAGGCTCCCAAGTGACACCTAGCCAATCTAGGAGACACCACTTTCCAAGAAGTAACAAATGGTGCGTTGATGATGAACTCCTTGCTCTTGTGCTTCAAATGATAGACTCCCCAACACTCAACTCTCTCTCGTAGGATTTGGATCTGGTGGAAAGATGATTTGAGTGGAAAGCAACTTGGGAAGGCTAGAGATCAAGATTCATATGGTAGGAATGGAATATCTTGGCCTCAACACATGAGTAGGTAGTTCTCTCTCAGAAATAGGATGCTGGAAGTGTAGGCTTGTTCTGATGGCTCTCTCCATGAACGAAGAGGAGGTGGAGGGGTATGTATAGCCTCCACATGAAATCTAACCGTTACACACAATTTACCAAACTCGATGGGACCGAATCAATAAACTCGGTCAGATCGATTTAGTAAACCTAGTGACCGTTAGGATTTTCGGTGGGACTGATATGCAACTCGGGGAGACCGGTTCGGTTAGGGTTAGGGCATAACGTAATCTCGGTGAGACCGATTACACAAACTCGGTAAGACCGATTTTGGTAATAAGCTAACCAGAGAGTTGGTCAGGCAAACTCGGTTGGACCGATTATCAAACTCGGTTGGACCGATTATCAAACTCGGTGGGACCGATTTTGGTAATGAGTCAACCAGGAAGTTTGCATTGTAATCTCGGTAGTATCGATTGCTCAAACTCGGTGAGACCGATTTTGATAATGGGCATACACAGAGATATTACAATCCCATCTCGGTGAGACCGAGATCCCTATCGGTGAGACCGATTTGCCTAGGGTTTGTGGCAATGGCTAAGACATCAAAACTCGGTGGCGCCGGATAGAAAGAATCAGTGGGGCCGAGATTGACTTTAGGTTTAAGACATATGTGGATGTGAGAAAGTGGTTGGGTGTTTTGGAGCATATCACAAAGCACATGAAGCAAGAGGCTCATTAAGCAACACATCATCCCTCCTTGATAGTATTGGCTTTTCCTATAGACTCAATGTGATCTTGGATTACTGAAATGTAAAATGAAGAGTCTTGAGCTTGAAGCTTTTAGCCAATCCTTTGTCCTTAGCATCTTGAAGGAGTTCCCACATCCTTTAGTCCATGCCACTCCAATGTTGAACTCATCTGAAATATACTAGATAAAAGTGTTAGTCCAACAAGAGATATGTTGACATTAATTACCAAAACCACCTAGGGAGCACTTGTGCTTTCACGGAGACGCAGCTGCATGATATTCTTTGGGCCATCCATGACAGAAAAAACCGTGGTAGAAGTGAGGGGGGGGAAAATTTCAGGGAGTTGCCAGTTACGGTGGGAGGTCGGGGTGGAGCGATGCGCGTTTCTCTCATACGTACGCGCATGTGTGCAAGGCGTTGGCTCTAACTGAACCCGAGCAAGGCGTTGGGCTCTAACAACCCGAGCGATTGCACTGCAGGCTACGCGTTACTGAACCCGAGCGATCGATTGATGGTTGTTAACTGAACCCGATGGAGCGATTCCTTCGCTACTGCTGCTAACTGAAGTCGATCGATGCTGCCTCTGGGATGAACAGTGAGCATTGTGGGCGGGTGGATGAAAAGTGAGCGGTGGCGTTGCCTTTGGATGAACAGGAACCCGTGGTGTGGAGGGCTGGATGAGCAGTAGACGGTGGAGGGGTGGTTGAATAGGACCCCGTGGTGTGGAGGGCTGGATGAACAGTAGACGGTGGAGGGGTGCCCGTGGAGGAGTGGTTGAACAGTAGCCAGCGGAGTAGCGCGCGGTGGAGGCTGGATGAACAGGAGCCCGTGGAGGCTGGATGAGGTCGACGGTAGCCCGTGGAGGCTGGAGGAGGTCGATGGTGGAGATGAACAGTATCCCGTGGAGTCCCGTTTTGCGGTACGCCACACCCCTCCC
>NC_041381.1:377579491-377590397 GCF_002162155.2 Triticum dicoccoides | reverse complement strand
CCCGTTTCGACCGTAGGAGGTCCGTTTCGTCCGTTTTGCGGTACGCCACACCCCTCCCGATCAACAGGACCCCCGTTTCGACCGTAGGAGATCCATTTCCTCTGTTTTGCGGTATGCCAGGCCCCTCCCGATCAATAGGACCCCGTTTCGAACGTGGCCGATCGAACACAAGGCCGTTTCCTCCATTGTGTGGTACGCCAGGCCTCATTTCCATCGCATGTTCCGTCCAAGCCCTCCCGATGAACACGACCACGCATTTCGTTCCGACCCAGCCGGTTGACTCCCCATGAACACGACGACGATGTTGTTTCTTCGTTCCAACCCAGCCATGTATGTATGCGCGAGTAGGCGTTCGAGACCCTGCCCATATGTACGTACGTGGCCGTATTTTCTTTCTTGCACCCTCGCCGCTATACGTACGTGTACATGCTACGTGCGCGCCTCTACTACAACACGTGCGTGCCTCTACATCAACTACACGTGCATGCCTCTACATCGACCAGTATGTACGTACACGTTCACGACCAGAATGACAACGCTACGTACGCTTCGACCAGGTGGGTCCCGACCGTCAGGCACTTCCTTGCGTGTGAAGATGTAGCTGGTGGGTCCCAGCAGTCAGGGGGGCGAATCATTTTTTTTGCCCAGACGCACTTCCTTGCGTGTGACGGTGTAGCTGGTGGGTCCCAGCAGTCAGGGGGAAACATTTTGTCGTGAAATATGGTGGCCTGTCCGATGGGTCCCCGCTGTCAGGTGGAGGAATAATTATTTTGCGCATAATAAGGAGGCACTTCCTTGCTGCGGTCGTGGACCCAGCTGTCAGCCTCTCCACGTATAGTCCACGTCCGATGGAAGCCGTTCCTTGACCATGTTGACCACGCCGCGCTGAGAGCACCAGGGCGGTGGACGACGGTGAGGCCTAGGAAGGGGACGACGCGGAGCCGGGGAAGACGCGGCAGTGGATGCCCACGCGTAGAGGAGTACGAGGGTTCACTGGTTCGCTGCGGTGTGAGGCTGCTGTCGCCGCAGAATAACAGGGGGTGTGGGTGAGTAGAGGGATGGCTTGGCCAGCGGTGGGAGTAGTAGGGGGCGGTGAGGCCTCCGCCGCATCGCAGCCGGCCATGGGAGGCTGGAGCACGAGGCACGACCAGCACTGGTTTGGGCGGCTGGAGCAAGAAGACCAAAGGTTGAAGAAGCAGTACGGCCGTTGGATGGACATCGTACGGTCACTGGAGCTAGAATCGTGCATACTGACTAAGTTGACAAAGCCCTCCATCCCCGTCAACTTAGTAGGCCCACAAGTCAGCCTGCCACTATAATGGGTCCCAGCTAACAAGGGGAGTATTCATTTTTTTGTGCGTAATAAGGAGGCACTTCCTTCCGTGCGAACATATAGCTGCTGGGTCCGAGCTGTCAGCGGTGGTAACGTTTTTTTCGCGAAATACTGAGGCCATTTCGGTGGGTCCCTGATGTCAGGTGGACGAATCATTATTTTGCGCGTAATAAGGAGGCATTTCCTTGCGTGCGGCCGTGGACCCAGCTGTCGGCCTCTCCGCGTATAGTCCACTTCAGATGCATGTCGGTCGTTGACCATGTTGACCAGGCCGCGCCAAGAGCACCAGGGCGGTGGACGATGGCAAGGCCTAGGAAGGGAACGACATGGAGGCAGGGAAGACTCAATAGTTGTTTCCCACGTGGAGGGGAGTATGACTGAACGAGGTTTTACTGGTTCGTCTGTCATCGCCGAAGAATAACAGCAGGTGTGGGTGAGTAGAGGGATGGCTAGGCCAAAGATGGGAGTACGATGGGGCGGTGAGGCATGCGCGGCAGCACAGCCGGCCGTGGGGAGGAGGGAGCAGGCAGTCCCACCGGCGCTTGTTTGAGTGGCTGGAGCAGGAAGAGCATAGATTGAAGAAGCATGACGGTCGTTCGATGGACATCCAACCGTCACTGCTTGTGCGTCAACCTTTTTTTAGGAAAGCCTCAAATCTGTGGAAAACAGCATACAACCCATCTGCCATTATTTCTAATAATTTACAGCCCATTTGCTAAGGGTATCTCCAGCCGTTGGCCCCCCAGGAGGGGCAAAAAACCGCCCCCTGGGGGCGCACTAGCGCTAAACCGCGCACTGGGGGCGTGATGCCCCCCAGTCGCGGCGCCCACGGTTAGTCAAAAAAGTCAAACATGGCGCAAAAACGACTCAAATTTAACGCAAACATTGGCGAGTTCATTCAAACTTAAACATATTTTACAAAAAAAAGAAAAAAAACTACGCGGGCTACCCCCGCCGTCTCCCTCGCCGCCCGCCCACGCGGTTCTACATGCCGAGGAGGCGGTAGAACCGCGTGTAGTCACTGTCGTCGTCGTCATCACCGTCGTCGTCGTCGTCGCCGCCTCCACCGTCCCTGCTGCATCCCTCCCCCGGTTGGCGCGACGGGTTGGACGGTCCGGGGGCATCGTCGTCGTCGCTGTCGAGGACCACGACGCCGTGCTCGTCCTCGCGCCCACGCTTGCGGGAGGCGATCTCCTCCAGGGCCCGGCGCTGCCGGACCATCTCGTCGTGGAGGTAGTCGTCCCGCGCCCACTGCATGGCGTCCTCGTCGGAGAAGCCGCGCTGGGCTATCTCCTCGTACTCCGCGGGGAGGACGGGCTCCAGCTTGGGCTCGGCGAGGACGAAGCGGCCGGTTGGTGGAGAGGCGTTAGCGCCGCCGGAGCTGCGGGTGCGTGCGCTGACCGGCGTGTCCTGGGGCTCCGACTTGACAGGGCGGAGGCAGGGCGAGCCGCCGGACGAGGAGGAGGACCCCCCGGTCTCCATGCGCCTCGGGGTCCAGGAGCTTCCCCGGCGGCGTGAGAAGGAAGGGGGAGCGGGGTACTCTAGGCGCGGCATGTTGCCGCCCTTGATGTGCTCGAGGACAGCCTCCAACGTGCACCCGGGCATGCCCCACCACAGACGCCGGCCGGCGGCGTTGAGCCTGTCGGAGGGCACGACGTCGTTGGTGGCCTCGAGCTGCTCGTCCTGACGGCGGTGGAAGTACGGTTCCCAGAGCGGGCTGTCGGGGGCGTACCGTGGCGCCTCCCTCGCCGCACGCGGCAGGTTCGAGCGGATGCGTGCGATCTCCGCACGCCGTGCTGCGCCGGTCGGTACCGGGGGCACCGGCACGCCGCCCGCGCTGATCCTCCACGTCCCGGGCACCCGCATGTCCGGTGGGACCGGGTACTCGGCCTCATAAAGGAGGCGAGCCTCGTCTTCGTGAAGATGGCGGCGGCCGAAACCGTTCGCCGCCGCACCGTCGCCTGGGAAGCGCTCTACCATGGCTGTGAACTGGGGACGGTGAAAGAGAGGAGAGGAGAGGGAGGAAACGACAGCGGCGGGAGAGTGTGAGTCGTCGAGTGCGCCGGGGCGCTTCATATATAGGCCAAGACGCGCGTGTCACCGTGTGTATGCGTGGCGGGCGAGAGAGGGCGAGGGACGCGCGTCGTCCGGTCTTCACTGCGCCGCCCGTGAGGCATCAATGGTGCAAGCTGACCGGCGCGGCAGCGCGGCAACCTTGGGCATGATTCGCCGCGGGAAACGAGGCGATGAGGACGACGAAGGGCCGAGAAGAGAGCCATGTCGCTGACGCGGCGGGACAGCGGCTTTTTCGCGCCAAAACAGTTCGCCCGGCGCCCCCGGGCGCCCCCTAGCGCGCCGGGTTCGGGCTGGGCCCGCCGGCGCTGTTTTCGGCCCAAGCCGGCGAAAATCGGGCTCCTGGGGGCGCGACTGGGCCATTTTTTTCAGCACCGGCGCGAAAAAAACGCCTGGGGAGGCCTTCCTGGGGGCGCGGCTGGAGATGCCCTAATTCTTAAGGTTTTTTTTGGAGCCCATATTCTTTTTGTTAGCATTACAGCCCATATTGTGGCCACGGTTAAAAAATTATATGAAATTTTGCATATTTCGGTGCGGTCCGAACTGTTTTTAATCCCGAAATTTCGACTCACATTCAAACTGATTTTAAAAATAAATGTATATCAATATAAAATCCAACAAATTCTCCAAGCATAAAAATTAATGTAATTTAAAATCTTGAAATGAAAAAAATATATTTGAAACTAATTGTCGGTTTGATGTGTTTTAAAAATGTACAACCCGTTTCTCATTACTGATGGGCCATTTTCTCGGCCAGCCGAATGAAAAGCTCTCCTCGTCTTGAAAGATTTGCAGCCCAATAGGCCTGACAAAGCGACTTATTTGGCAAATCACAAAAAAAACTAGGTTGTGGCCGTGGACCCAGCTGTCAGCCTCTCCACGTACAGTACTCTTCCGATGGAAGTTGTTCCTTGACCACACCACGCGGAGAGCACTACGGTGGTGGACGATGACGAGGCCTAGGAAGGGGAGGACGCGGAGCCGGGGAAGATGCGGCAGTAGAAGCCCGCGCGGAGAAGAGTACGAGGGTTCATAGGTTCGGCTGCGGTGTGAGGCTGCCGTCGCCGCAGGGCCTGGCCAGCGGTGGGAATAGTAGGGGGCGGTGAGGCCTCCGCGGCAGCACAGCCGGCCACAGGAGGCAGGAGCATGCGGCACGACCAGCGCTGCTTTGGGCGGCTGGAGCAAGAAGACCAGAGGTTGAAGAAGCACTACGGCCGTTGGATGGACATCGTACGGTCACTGGAGCTAGAATCGTTCATATTGACTAAGTTTACAAAGCCCTTCGGCCCCGTCAACTTAGTAGGCCCACAAGATAGCCTCCCACCAAGGTGGGTCCTAGCTAGCCGGGGGAGTATTCATTTTTTGTGCGTAATAAGGAGGCACTTCCGGTGGGTCCGAGCTGACAGCAGGGGGGAACTTTTTTTTGTGAAATACGGTGGCCCGTCCGATGGGTCCCAGCAGCCAGGGGGAAATGATTTATTTCGCAAAATACTGGTGGCCCGTCTGGTGGGTCCCCGCTGTTAGGTGGAGGAATAATTATTTTTCGCGTAATAAGGAGGCACTTCCTTGTGGCTGTCGTGGACCCAGTTGTCAGCCTCTCCACGTACAGTACTCTTCCGATGGAAGTCGGTCGTTGACCACATTGACCACGCCACGCCGAGAGCACCACGGCGGTGGACGATGGCGAGGCCTAGGAAGGGGACGATGTGGAGCCGGGCCATGGGAGGCAGGAGCAAGCGGTAGCACAGCTGGCCATGGGAGGCAGGAGTAGGCGGCACGACCGGCGCTGCTTTGAGCGGCTGGAGCAAGAAGACCAGAGGTTGAAGAAGCCGTATGGCCGTTGGATGGACATCATACGGTCACTGGAGTATTGACTAAGTTGGCAAAGCCCTCCGTCCCCGTCAACTTAGTAGGCCTACAAGTCAGCCCAACAATATGGTGGGTCCCAGCTAGTAGGGGGTATTCATTTTTTGGGCGTAATAAGGAGACACTTCCTTGCGTGCGAAGATATAGCTGGTGGGTCCGACCTGTCAGCGGGGGGAATGTTTTTTTCACGAAATACAGTGGCCCTTCCTGTGGGTCCTAGCTGTCAGGTGGAGGAATCATTATTTTGCGCATAATAAGGAGGCATTTCCTTGCGTGCGGCCGTGGACCCAACTGTCAGCCTCTCCACGTACAGTCCACTTCCGATGGATGTCGTTCATTGACCATGTTGACCAGGTCGTGCCGAGAGCACCAGGGCGGTGGACGACGGCGAGGCCTAGGAAGGGAACGACACGGAGCCAGGGAATACTCGGCAGTTGTTTCCCACGCGGAGGAGTATGAGGGTTTACTGGTTCATCTGCCGTCGCCGGAGAATAACAACATGTGTGGGTGAGTAGAGGGATGGCTAGGCCAGCGATGGGAGTACGGTGGGGCCGTGAGGCCTGCGCGGCAGCATAGCCGGCCGCGGGAGGAGGGAGCAGGCAGTCCCGCCGGCACTTGTTTGAGCAGCTGGAGCATGAAGAGCAGAGATTGAAGAAGCACGACAGCCGTTCGATGGATATCCAACAGTCACTACTCTCGTGTGTTGACTAAGTTGACAGGGTGTTGCGTGTGCGTCAACCTTTTTTTTATGAAAGCATATGCGTCAACCTATAGTAGGCGCACAAGTCAACCTCAAATCTGTGGAAAATAGCATACAGCCCATCTGCCATTATTTCTAATAATGTACAGCCCATTTGCTAATTCTTAAGATTTTTTTTGGAGCCCATCTTCTTTTTGTTAGCATTACACCCCATATTGTGGCCACGGTTAAAAAGTATACGAAATTTTGCATATTTCGGTGCGGTCAACCGTTTTTAATCGAGAAATATCGATTCACATTCAAACTATTTTGAAAAATAATTTATATAAATATAAAATCAAAATAACTGTCCACGCATACAAATCAATGGAATTTAAGATCTTGTATTAAAAAAATGAAACTAGTTCCCGGTTTGATGTATTTTAAAAATGTACAGGCCATTTCTTGGCAAACCGAATGAAACTCTCCTCGTCTTGAAACATTTGCAGCCCAGCAGGGCCGATAAAGCAAGTAGGCCTTGTTTGGGTATTTCTTTAAAAAAATAGAACTGGGCTAGCCATTTTCAGCAAGAAAAAAACACAACTGGGCTCATGATGTGGTAAACATAAATAAAACCCTGGCTAGAAGGGCCACAGCCCCCGCACAGCCCCGTTGTTACCCTGATCCGTCGCTAAAACTAGTATAAATAACAACTGCTTGTTCCTCATTGTCTCAAAAAAACTGCTGGTTCCTCAAAAAAAAACTGCGCGACTTGCTGGATCCCTGGTGTCAGCCGCTCGTAGTGTAATTCTCTCGTTTATTGACTACGTTGACGGTGGTGTGAGCCCCCGATGTCCAACCTGTCACGCCCAATATGCGACCCTATCCAAAAGGAACTTGAAGGTCCCACCAAGGATAGACCCGCATATTGGAACGCTTTTGCAAGGTGGATATCATTACATCAACATTACATAATAGATGGGGATACATACAAGAGGCATACAATGCCACACGAACACAACATCACAATACATTAGAGCATCATCCGACTACGGATGAAACACAAACAGAAAACTCAAACGACATCCACCCTGCTAGCCCAGGTTGCCGACCTGGAACCTATCCCCTGATCGAAGAAGAAGCAGAAGAAGAACTCCAAGACAAGCAAACATCGCTCTCGCGTCATGATCATCGCACAACCTGTACCTGCAACTGTTGTTGTAGTATTCTGTGAGCCACGAGGACTCAGCAATCCCATTACCATGGGTATCAAGACTAGCAAAGCTTAATAGGAAAGGAAGGGGTAAAGTGGTGAGGTTGCAGCAGCGACTAAGCATATATGGTGGCTAACATACGCAAATAAGAGCGAGAAGAGAGCAAAAGGAACGGTCATGAAGCAATGATCAAGAAGTGATCCTGAACTCCTACTTACGTCAAACATAACCCAAAACCGTGTTCACTTCCCGGACTCCGCCGAAAAGAGACCATCACGGCTACACACGCGGTTGATGCGTTTTAATTCGGATCTGGTGTCAAGTTATCTACAACCGGACATTAACAAATTCCCATCTACCTATGACCGCATGCACATCTTTCAAAAGATTATACCCTGCAGGGGTGTCCCAACTTAGCCCATGATAAGCTCTCGCGATAAACGAAGGATATACCTTCTCCCAGGAAGACCCGATCAGTCTCGGAATCCCGGTTTACAAGACTTTTCGACAATGGTAAAACAAGACCAGCAAAGCCTCCCGCTGTGCCTACAAATCCCGATAGGAGCTGCACATATCTCGTTCTCAGGGCACACCGGATGAGCCAGATGTCGGGTTGGCATAGACCCTGGTTGCCCAGGGGGCGCCGGACATCGCTTGGTTTGGACCAACACTTAGACAAGCATTGGCCTGGGGGGGCTAAAATAAAGATGACCCTCGGGTTGGCCGACCCAAGGGAAAAGTATCAGTGGTGGTGAGGCAAATGGTAAAACCAAGGTTGGGCCTTGCTGGAGGAGTTTTATTCAAAGCAAACTGTCAAGGGGGTCCCATAAATCACCCAACCGCGTAAGGAACGCAAAATCCGGAAACATAACACCGGTATGACGGAAACTAGGGCGGCAAGAGTGGAACAAAATACCAGGCAAAAGGCCGAGCCTTCCACCCTCTACCAAGTACATACATGCATTAATAATATAAGAGATATTGTGATATCCCAACAAAATCTTGTCCACCATGGAGTAATCTTCAACTTCACCTGCAACTAGCAACGCTATAAGAGGGGCTGAGCAAAAGCGTAACATAGCCAAAAAACGGTTTGCATAGGAAAGGTGTCAAAGGTTAGAGGTTCATGGCAATATGGGAGGATTGATAAACAGGTGATAGGTAGCGCAGCAAAGCGATAGAACGAAGCAAATAGCATAGCAATGATAGTAGTGAGATCTAGGGTAGCGGTCATCTTGCCTGAAATCCCGCAAGGAAGAAGAACGAGTCCATGAAGAAGACGAACGGATGAAGCCACGAAGACGAACCAAGCGTAGACGAATGAATCCTCACGATCGCAATGAAACGGGAACTATCGAGAAAAAGCACACAACATGGTAAACACACCACACATAGACAAGACATGATGCACAACAAGGATGATGCATGACAAAGCTAGACGAGGCTGCTCATGGCAAGATATGATGCAAATAAGAGCAACACATCAAGGCAAGTTTAAATGAGGCCGGGAACAACATATCACAATTCCGGTAAGTCCTCATATGCATACTTCGAAATTGGTCCATATCTGAATAAACCTTATGTTCAAGTTGTTAAACAGCAAGTTAAGATGCACCAAGATGATCTACACGAGATTCTAGTCAAGTTACATATAAAGTTCATTTAGTTCGGAGCTACGGCCTAGAAGATATGAGCAAAACAAGTTAAACATGGCATTGATGCAAAATGCATACAACCATCAAGCAAACACACCAAAACAAGGATGCAACATGATAATATGAAACTACATGCAAATCTAAGCAAGTTTCATATAGAGCACACTCAAAACGGAGCAACGGTTCAACACACACACATGAAACAAGTTTAAAGGACAAGTTGTCCAAAACAGCAACTAGGCATATTGCAAGCATCAAAACAACATGTTACAGCATCTCAACATGAAAACAAAAGGCATGGGCATGATGTACAGGTAAAGTATAACAAAACATGAACACTGAGCTATCTCCATAAATCACTAGAACATGCTCAAACACACATGGCAAGATTGCAAATAATAACATTTCAGACTTTGCAGAAAATAACATCAGGTTGCAATGTTTAGAGCTATCAAACAACATGTTACAGGAACTTATCATGGCAAACAAAGGCATGGCATGAACCTACTAATTGCATAGAACAAAAGTCCCTTACTGACCATGAGCCAAAAAGGATCAGAAAATATGATGGCACCCATGTAAACATAGCAAGTTATAATACAGATTCAAACATGGCAGGAACAGAATTATGAAGGCATGTAAATGAGCTTGTGCAACTCACTACAGAGCAATACATGGCATGGCAAGGCAGCCAACAGTAATAAGGCATGTTTTTGAAGATAAGCATGGCAATAGCAAGGTCATAGGGTACATGGAACACTAGCAACAATCATGGCAACAACTGAACTTAATGTTAACAGGCTGACAGCAACATTATGAAGCAACTTTGGAGCAAGATTACAACAAGCTACAGCAAGATATAATTGTAACCAGGGGCTTGAATGGATAGAGCATGACATGTAGAACAAAACATATTTAGTGAACATCTCCAGATTATGTATAGAATGACTAGTAGCAGCAGGTTTACATAGCATCGCGAAATAATAGATTCAGCCTAGCAAAACAGCAATAGCAAGTACCCTACTTAACAAGCTTGATTCACTCACCACAAGTCATTGAATGACAAGATAAGCATAGCATCATCAAGAAGACATGTTTGTGAAACAAACCAAGGCAAGAACAAGTTCATAGCATGCAAGGATCAACTACAACAACCTTGGCAAAATTGAATATGTAAACAATCTGCCAGGAAACATTTTTAAGCAAAAGTCGAGCACAAAAATGACATGCTAGACTACTCCATAATTGCAAAAAGGGGAATGAATGGATAGAGGATAACCATATGTTCAAAACACCCTTACTGAAGTATCTCAAAATATGCATGGATCTCTCTGTAGCATCATGTTTACATGGCATCAAAATAACAGCAGAACAGGGACTAAAATCAGCAACATCACGATGCCTAGTTTGCATGCTTGTGCTAGTCACCACATTGATCACAAAATTACATGGTAAGCACCTCTGTAAAAAAGACACGGCACAGATCAAAACACTGTAGACATCAACCTCATAGGATGCACACATCAAACATGGCAAAAATGACAAAAGAGCTCGTTCTGTTAACAGACAGCAGATAACATTATGAAACACTTGCAACGATGATTCAGGCATCAAGACGGGCCCAAATGAACATGATGCAATGGAATGAAATGAAGTACTCGTTGAGACGAACAATTTGACATATTACAGGCACAAAACGGAGCTACGGATGCAGAGATACAATGCGATGAACATGGCATGATTATGCAAAAATATCCGGGACTTGGGCAAAAAAATAGGGTCAACCTCCAGATCTGAAACTTGGGATCGTGGCACGTGGATCGAGGCGGGGCCGGAGAAGAGGAAGACGACCGGGAACGGGGCGGCGCCGGCGAGGGGGCACCGGATCCGGCCGGAGCACGGAGGGCGGCGCACGCAGGCGCGTAGGGCGCCGGCCATGGAGGGGGGCCGCGAGCTCGGGAGCTCCTCTACCAGGAGCTCGCGCGAAGGGGCGAAGGAGAGGGCCGGGGCTGGCGCGGGCTCCGGCGAGGACGGAGGCGCAGGCCGGCGGCGGAGAGGACGGGCGGCGGGGCGACGGGGGCGCGCA
>NC_041381.1:377575116-377579118 GCF_002162155.2 Triticum dicoccoides | reverse complement strand
CCTCGGGCCCCGGCGGGCTGGCGGCGGCGCGGGAGGGCCAGGGCGACGTGGCGGCCTCCCGTTGGCTAGGGCGGCGGCGGCGGATGCGTCCGGCCAGGGCGGACGTGTCCGGTGGCGGCGGGGAAGGATTTGACTAGGGTTTGGGGTGTTTGGACTGCGGGATTTTCGGGGGAGGTGCACCTATTTGTAGGTAGAGGGAGCTAGGAGAGTCAAAATGAGGAGCAGTTTTCGGTCACGCGATCGTGATCGAACGACCGAGAGCATGGAGGGGAGTTTGCTGGGTTTTGGGCCACTTTGGAAGGGTGTTGGGCTGCAAGAGAACATAGCCCTTTACGGTTACCCGGTTAACCATTGGAGTATCAAACGAACTCCAAATGGCACGAAACTTGACAGGCGGTCTACCGGTGCTATACCAAGGCCGCTTGGCAAACCTTGAGCCATTCCAAGAAAGTTTAACACCCACTCACGACAGGAGACAAAAGGGGAACGCCGGAGGACATAGGAGCGCCGGATTGCAAAACGGACAACGGGGAAAAGGCTCGGATGCAAGAGACAAACACGTATGCAAAATGAAATGCACATGATGACATGATAAAATGCAACACGCAAGCAAATGACATGGCAACGACAGCAAATAACTGAAGGACACCTGGCGCATCGGATCCGGGGCGTTACACAACCATTAGGAGGAACCATATTTTTGGGCTTGTACTATAGAGGCACTTGCTTGCATACTGCCATGACACTGGTGGGTCCCTACTGTCATCCTCTCCACATACAGTCATCTCCTTGTTCCTCTCGGTTGTTGACGATGTTGACAATGCAAGAGGGTGGCGCACCGCGCACGGCGAGTGAACCAAGGCCGCAAGGCGGAGGACGACGGCGAGGCCTCAGATGGAACGAACAGGAGCCGTTGAAGATGCGCCGGTCCAGTCGCAGGCGGAGGGGAGTACAAGGGTTGACTGGTGGGGGTGGTGGGGGCTAGTCACTTGGCTTCTGTAATGCAGAGTGAGATCAAGCAGCCGGCATGAGTGATGTTATTTCCCTTGGTTGTGATTTGTTACAATATTTCACTGTAAATTAAATGAATGGCAAGCCATTTGGCTTGTTTCAAAGAAAATATGACAGTCATAGCCGAGTTGAAAAGGGCAGGAACATCTAACTTCAGCTTACAAACTGTACAAAAGCACGAGGGTTGATTGTTCATCAGGTTTACAAAAAAATCCAGATTGAAAAGGGCAACAACATCTAACTCCACCACTGTTTTCAGCAGTCACAGTCAAATGGATCGGTCAGGTCCACAGAATGAACATCCTGGATTGTAAAATTTACTGGATTATGACCACAATATGTTGTAAATAGAAGCCCGGCACGTTCAGAAGCTCTTTTTCCCACCTGAAACTCCTTTTTTTGCTCTTTGACATACCCATCCGTCAAAACCATGCTGCTGATGAACTTAAGCCTGATGGATAATAGTAACCTCACATTCAGCAGGAAGAATGTGACAAATCTTGTGTTTGCATGGTTGGTTACATATCGTTCTAGCGTTATTGTCTTCAGTCGAATCTCATGAGAAGTGAGAAAATCCCGATGCTTACGAATCCACCGATTGGTTATAACTTTCTTACCCCGTCATGTTGCCTAAATATACATGAAAATTGAAAACAGTTAAGGTCTAAAAGAAGAGTGTCGAAAGAGCAACAGCTGAACGGTTAATTCTAGTACACTATATGCGGGCTTCCAATGTGCGTGAAATTATCACCTTTATATAAAACTTCTCCAGACATGGAAAGCATTGCAGCAAGCCAATAATCTTGTTCAGATCAAAACTATTCATTTGGATATATAAGATCTTGATAGAATCTAGCACCATTGATAGGCCATCCATGGAGAAACTCTTCATTGAGCATAGAACATAATATTAGTAGAAAATGTGTACTCCAAGATGATATATAAATTATGCGCAGAAATTTAAAATGCAGCATATGGTTACAAGTGTAGATGATAATATAAAGTACCTGAAGAACTATGGAGCCAAACACCATATTGAAATGAGCACAGAGATCATGTATTACACCCAAGGTCTCCAGTTTAGGCGCAAAGAGGACGGTTATTTGCAACGGTGAATAACTAAAATCAAGGATCAACCTTTGAAGTGAAGGGGCATCTTGGATGATGAGCTGCCTTCTGTCAAAAGAAATTCCAATTCTTACAAGGTTAGGCGACTTTATTTGGAGACAATCGATTCTAACTGTGAAAACAAGCACCAAGCACTCCAGCGCAGGGAAACTAGAGTGGATGATGTTGTGCAATGAGGCCTCCGATATACGAACCCACACAGTGAAAGTTTCTTAAGAAATGGGAGTCGAAGGTTTAGTACCAGATTGTCTGGAAGGTAGCACAGCGCAAAGGTGGCGGTGTGGAGAGAGGAGGAAAACCGCGAGATGGACATTGGTGCTGAGGGCACAAGTTCATGGCGTTCTGTATGTGGTATGTGATTTCCAGGGGAATAGTAGAACTCAAGCAGCTGTAGTTCTATGAATTCAGGGGATTTCAGCCAGGCGTCCACCGTGCAGGGCATGGCATGCTTGCTCAGGTAGCATGACGGGATGCAGAGGCTTTGAACGGAGCCCTGGTGGGAGGAGATGATGGCTCTAGGGATTTCAAAATCATTGAAGAGAGATAGCTGACGACAGTCGAGATTAAGGGGCATGGCGCGCCATAGAGGGCGCCACCGAATTGAGAGGACTTGGGTGCCGCAGCAATCCTTGGTGGGGAGAAGCGAGATGATCTCCCCAAGGACGGCGTCCGGGAGATCGCTGATGCGGTCCACCCGAGATTCTACGGGTTCCTAGGATCCAGTGGGGGCGGGGTTGCTGCTTCTCCCCGCGCTGCCGGGTGCGGGATCTACAACAGGCGTCGCCGCTGGCGGGAGCCTCATCTTCTTGGCGTTGGGGTCAACCGACTCCATTTTCCTCGAGGGCGTCGTGTCGTGCTCACGGATTTGAGCAGAGTAACGAATGACGAGCCTAGTTGTAGTGCGAGCGAAGAAGAAGGGGAGCTGGGGGTTTTCTGTAGGAGTGAGGAAGAAGGGGAGCTGGGGTTTTCTGTAGGAGTGAGGTGAGGAATTTGGGGTACGAGTGGAGCGAGCTGACGTGAGGTGGGTGGGAGCAAGGAGGAAGAAGAGCACCCAGGGTTTTTTTTGTGGGGGAGGGGGGCGGTGTGCTGGGTGTGGGTAGCGCCTTTTGAATTGATTTTACTATTTACTAGTGTGGATTGGCTGTTTTGTCTTGGGCCCAGAGAAACAATTACTACTAATACAGTGGAGACACTCTACAGCTACCCAGAAAAACAATTACTACTAGTACAGTGGAGACACTCTACCGCTTCTGGCTCCTCCTAGGTCATTGAAACGTCTCCCTCTACTGAATGCCGTTATACTTTTGTTCACCGACATGCGGGCCATGCAGCGCGTGGGCCCAAATTCCATCCACCAAATTAGCAGGCAGTATGCAGGCGGAGAGTCACCCCAGTCGTAGCGCGGCAGTAACGAGCCGTCGTATCACAAAACCCCACCTCCCCACAGTCTAAGTTTGACAGACGAAGCAACCATCATTTCACTCCTCGCTGAATCCCCTTCTCCCTCACTGTCTTCAAGAAAGGCAACACTCGCATCTGCCACTGTTCTTCTCTCCCAACGAAGGGAAGGTAAGCGGATCCATGATGTTGGTATATTTTTGTTCAAAGAAAAAAAAAGAACTTTTGCAAAGCAGTAACCGATCCTCACTCTCTTTTTTGTTTCATTGTCATTGCGATTGTGTTTTCCTTTCAGTGGTCTCCTAGTATTCATCAGTTTCATGATGGACCAAGGAGAACCAGGCAAAGATCTGTCGATATTGGAGCAGACGCGGGAGCCTGATCCCCACGAGACAGAGAGCTCCAAGAAGATGGAGGCAACCACCGAGCCGACCCCAAATACGCGCACGGCCACTACTGAGATGG
>NC_041381.1:377538148-377574925 GCF_002162155.2 Triticum dicoccoides | reverse complement strand
TGATTTCCTTCTTTGCCGATCTCGATTGTGGTTTTTCATCTAAGTATGTGGTGATTTTTTTTAGAAAAGGAAGTATGTGGTGATTAGTAATGCAAAATTTTATTAGCTTCGATGCCATGCTATACATAGTGGTTTAAATAACTTGTGGTTCTTATACTGAAAAGTAATTCAGAATTTGTTTCTGTTTCAATTAGAGCCCTGATGTAGACAAGGATTGTGTGGTTGTGCATGTCACTCGCTATGAGGCGGACGACCTGAATATACGCACAGGGAAAACAGAGTTCTTAGGCCGTTGGATCCTGGAAGCCATTTGCGGTTATACCAATGAAGAGTTGTATTCCAGCCTCACTGTTGTCAGGCGTGTTGTCCAGGGTGTACTGAAGCACAAGAAGTTCAAAGCTACTCCTTCGTTTGTGAGGCATACTGTTCTTGTCAAGCTTACGTAGGAAGATGACGTGGCATGCCTCCACAAACAAGTTTATCAGTGGCAAGGCCACAAGGTTGTCTTCATGAAGGTTCACAGGATTGAGCTGCTGCGGGACATCCTCGATGATGTTCATGGCAAGGTCCGTCTTGTGTCCAGTGCAAATTAGATGAAATAGTTTCCCCAACTAGTGTTTAATAGTAGTTTGGATTGTGTCTAATTATCCGAACCTTGCCTGTAATCGACCCCTCTGGGGCTAGTGCTCTGTTTGAATCCGTCTATGGGAACTGCTGCTACTTTTGTGTGCCCGTGAATCATGTGAGAACCATCGTAATTGTTGCCGAAACAGATGCGTACTCACTAGTGTTTTCAGAATATGGCATGGTAAGACATAAGTTGTCACGGTTTATCAAACGAGCAGTGTGTGTTTTGATGAAATAGAGCACTCGTTTGAGAACCATGCGCCGACGTATACATAAGTACTTGTAAACACTGTTGGTGCTACCCCACTTGTAAGCAGTTGTGCAAAACACGGCACATTGGCTCAGCTCGCTTCAACACTAGGCTATCGACCAGCTAACAATCAACAATCTGCTGTCTGACATATAAGCAACTACTATGTATCTTGTTACAATGGTTCATGCAGTTAATTGAGGCCACAATGTAATAAATTCCAAACGTTCACACGCTAGTCCAGCGCTCATGTGGAACACTCACAATTAAACTCGTCTTCATAAAAATCTTGAAAAGCATAAGTTAAGCAATTTTATACATCTCAATGATTCATAGAACATAACAAACATATACTAGTTCACAGCAAAAGACAAAGTTGTGAGAAGGTTTACAAATCAGGAAAAAACAAGCAAGGCTTCTCTATGCAAAGGGCCTCCCGGCAGGCTTAAATTTCCTGGAGTTCACTCTGGTTTTTTCTTGTTTCCACCATCCAGGGTTAGGTTCTCTCATTCTTCCCTGTTTGAACCAACGCTTCGAGTTCACTGAATGAAATAGCTTTACTTCTAATAATAGTAGAAGTCTAGGTGGCTTTGTAACAGCGGACGGAAGTAGAAAAGGATCCACACGAAGGGGGAAGAGCTGGGGCAGTAGAGCAAGGTAGGTTTCGAAGGAATATATACCTGAGGGTCGTCGGCATGTGGCAAAGACGGCGTCGGGAGGCTGCATCTTGGCCACAATACCGCAGGGAGGAAGAAGGGGTCGGAGGCCCTCCCGAGCCGGCGCTCTCTCGGAGAGAACGGCACGGCCGCTGATCGGGACGTGCGGGCAGCCGTTGGTCTCCTCCCTCGCCGCCGATGACAGCGTGAACGATGCACCTACACCCCCTGTCCCGGTCGAGGTTGTCCAGCCGGATTTGTGACCAGCCGTGAGCTGAGAGAGAGAGAGTGTGGCCACCTATGTCTTGCTTAGATCTGGAGAGCATGAGAGAGTGAACGAGAGGAACCCTAGTAAAGCAAGCGCTAAGGCTCCTGCTTTTATATATAGTGGAGTGATTTTGTTGTACCGGCTTCAAAAAATGCGCTCCTACGTGTACCCGTGAGTGGGTGTGAGAGAACTAGTCCGTGCGTGCACCACTTCTCTTCGTGAGAGTACAATATATATTATGCCCAAAGAACGTTTGCCGCAAGAGTAATAGTATAAGTGTGTGATGTGTGAGCTAAAATAAAATGTGCGTGCCGTCTTTTGTTTTTTAGAAGTTCTAAGGGTAGGGTGTGAAGAGCACATATGTGCATGACGTCTACCTGCAGATAGAGGATGGGTGCGACGTGCGAGTCTGCGAGAGGACTCGGGAGAGTCGTGACTCATGAAGGTGCATGTGTGTGAGAGAGAGGGGGCACGTATCAATGCAATGCATGTGTCCGTAAATCATTATCCGACAAACGTTCGCCACAAGCCTTTTCCTGACGAACGCCGTAAGAACCGTTAGATCGGCATCCGACAGTGTCAGTTTTGCCATGTCATTTAACAGAATAGCCACTCCTCCTACACACAAATCTTCCACGTGAGCGTTAGCAACTGCCGTATGCTCCCTCCGTTCCGAAATGCGGTGCATATAGCTTTATTGAAAATTAGAACCTCGCAAACTTTTACCGAGTTTTCATGTACCAAATTGCACATGTAGAATACCCTGTATATATCATTTCATTCATCTTCGATAGGTAACTATAAAGATGGGTGAGGAGTCTAAAAAGAAAGACCATCGTATCACCCGCAGCAAGTTCAACCATCCTTTAGTGTCGAGGAATATCATAGGAACTCTATATGATATGATTTTTATAGGATTTTTTCCTTTAAGAGCCAATTGGTTCATAGGAATAGATTCATATACTCAACATTTCAAAGGAAATAAACATGATATCATTTCTATAGCTTTAGAGCCACTTGGTTCATATGAATGGATTCCTATACTTCCTTAATTTCAAAGGAAAATAAGCATTAGTGTATATTCAATAGAAAAGTTCCTATGATATGAACCAAATTACATCTCTTTACTAATCCCTCCTCATAGGAATTGAGATACATGTCATCTCTAGATTCAATAGAAAAGTTACTATGATGTGAACCAAATGACATCTCTTTTCCAATCCCTACTCATATGAATTGAGATGCTCCATGTCATCTCTTTCCCTACAACTTCCACGTATGCATCTTCTATTCCTAAATAGATAGTACAACCCACTAGTAGCTTTTTTCCAAAACATGCAACTATGGCACAAGAACTATATAGTGTGCCAATAACTTTGAAAGATGGTCGCTGGATGAAGCTAACCCGACAGTGCAGAGATGGGCAAATCCGAGCACTATTGGTCGTTGGATATCATCAACATTCCACCAGATCTGCCACATGTACAATTTAGAAGACTCCATGGTTGAACTTAAGCATAATGCACAAACCTCAAAACACAAGCACTTCTCCTTTGTTCTAGAATCTTCTGTATCATAATTGATTATTTTTTTCTAAATGAATTGCCATTATTTGTTTTTTACTTTATGATTTACAATGCACAACCCCATGAATCTTAACATTTTTATAAAACTAATTGATTTTGAATGAGATGAACTATAAGAACTAAACGAACATCTACATCATGCATATATGACTCAAAGCTTTACATGCTATAGTGTATATTTATTCAAATTTGGTTTCTAAATCTCATGCGTTCAATACATGTGTACCTTACTAGTTTTGAGTAGAGTAGCAAATTTCACGCGGCCCCAGGTATATCAAAATGCAGGGCCCATGCATCATTGCCTTTCGGTCAAACCTACGTCCACAATTTTTTGTGCGTGCTATATCTCCACTGGTCCCCGAACCCAAAATGTTGCCTCATTCCCGTAAAACCAAGCGGCCCACACATATTTAAGGTGTCGACTCGAACCCGTTTACTATGACGTGGCCCCGCACGCTGTAGTACTCCTACAAACCCTACCACCGCACTCATCATCGGTTTTCTTCAAGAGGACGAGGGAGAAGCCGATTTGTAGTGGAGGCGCTTTCAAAAAAAGGATCTGTAGTGGAGACCCCTACCCTAGGGTGCCCTAGGTAGCTGCCTCACGCATCATTGTTTTCTCTTTTCTTTATGCTCTTGCGCGCTAGAGTGAAATGATGGTTGCTTCGTCCATCCAGCTTAATGCGAGAAAGGTGGGGCTTTGTGATTTGACCCCTCATCACTCATTTTCTACTACTACGGCGCTACGACCGGGGTGCCTCCAATTCCAACCGCTGCTCCGAACTGTAATTTGCTGCATCGCACGTGGAACAAGATGGTGGATGAGCCACATGTCTGCCAAAGGGGTCCTGTTAAGTGTGTCGCCATTTCGTGTGCGGACTAACCCCACTTGAGTTGCTACGCCAACATGACAGGAGCAGCCTACCACTTGGTTTTGCTCCTTGGTGAATCCCGACTATATTGATCTAAAAAGATATGTGCTGAACTACCCTCTTCGTCTCGGTTTTTTATTTGTAGGCGTCTCGGTTTTTTATTTGTAGGCATCTCGGTTTATAGGGCCTGCACGTAGTTCTAGGTCATCCATTTGACTAACTAAATATGAGTTACTATATCACAAAAAGTATATCACTGGATTCTTATTGGTTGATATGTGAAGAAACAAGAAACGAGGTAGAAGTTAATGCACCGTGCCTTAGTATTGTGGGATTATTTGGTTTTCGTAAGATGACGTGCGTTTGGTTGCAAGGGTGGTCATGAATGGGTTGGGATCGTTCAAAAAATAGACATGTTTGGTTATAAAGCACATGAATGGTTCAAGTCAAAAAAAAGAATATGCCTTGAAGATGCTGAACCATTCCACCCAACCAAATCGGTCGAATCAAATGGCCACCCTTTGCATGCTTGACTATGTGAGCATGACTGGTGGTCCCGTCTTAAATAATTAGCTCATCTCTTATATTCAGCCAAACACATGAATTGAATGGTTCGATCCCAAAAAAATTGAATGGTCCCAATCCATTTATATGATACCTTCAACCAAACGCATCCGGAGGGAGTAGTTGTATTTAAAAGTCGAGGGCGGGGCTTTTCCTGCCCGGTAGGCAGCGGGACAGTTCCGCCTAGTCGGTTCGACAGAGACGCGAGAAGACGAGGGAGTAAGCTGCTGCAAACGTAGGGATGTGTGATTTGACAGCAAGTTACTACTGGACAGGTGGGGCCCCGTGATTTGACTTGCCATTATCATTTTAACTGCGGCGCTACGACCGGCGTGAGTCTCCCGACTACTGACCACCTTCATACAGGTGCCTCTCCCAATGCTCCACCATGTAGTAGTAGAGGCTGGCTCTTGCATATAAGCCCACTTCTTCACTTTTTCCTTGCCTCTCTTTCCTCCACATATGCAAAAATGCCATGTAAGGCGCACTATTGTACTTACTTGCTCCTACAGGTGCTTAAGCTTGCCACATAGGCATAAAGTCTGATGTGGCAAGTTAATCAAGAAGAGAGAGACTAGTTTGGTGACCCAAGGAAGAAACGGTGCTAAGCGCGTGTACCTAGGTGAAAAGACAATTTTGAGTCTATAGCTAATTAAATGAAGCAAACTTAGCAACACCATTTCATTGGAAGAGGTCACTCCTTGGCAAATGCAATAAATACTAGTACTCCCTGTGTCCCATTATATAAGAACGTTTTTGACACTACACTAGCTAGTGTCAAAAACGTTCTTATATTATGGGACGGAGGGAGTACGAAGAAAGAGATAGAGAGGAGTAAAAAAATACACTTATAGCCAACCTTGTTGTAGTATGAGTGACTAAGTGATGACTATGTATGACATGCCAACATCAGATAGCCTAACGCATCATGTTAAATCTCCAAGGGCGCGACCACGCGAGCGACGCGATGGTCGTGGTAGGCGCAACCATGATACGGGCTGCTGGCAGCCCTTGGATCTGAGATCAAACGGTCGCATGCTAAGTTGCTGAAAATTTTAAGAATGACCCTCCAGGATCGGATATTCACCCATAGGTCTAGAATCACGCCATGCAACCGTTCGATTTCAGATCCAAGGGCTCTCGGAATCCCGTATCATGGGAGAATGGAAAGCCACTACCATGTCGTTCGCACGCTGGCAGCTCGCTCCTACTCTTTCTCGCACATCCTTTAATACTACGGCGATTCGCTCCTAGTCGTCTCGTCCATTCACATTACGGCAGTTCCACTAATCCTAACCCTCCTCCCAAATCCATGGCGTCCCAAATCTCCCCGATCGGCGGTGAATACAAGGTTAGAACCATCACCGACGATGAGTTCGACGTCATCTACACCCGTACTTCTGCGACGGTGAAACGATGCCTTTCTCGCTTCAGACGCATGTTCGAAAACTCACATGATGAGTGGGTCGTTGGGCTAGATGTTGAGTACACCACAGTCGTGGGACAAGAGAAGGATCTAAAGGACGAAGAGAGGAAGAAGCCTGTCGTGATCCAGGTTTGCGTACATAACTTTGCTTGGTCTACCACATATGCCATGCCGACGTTGAGTGCCAGGATTTTAAGAACTTCCTCGAGGACAAAACAGTCAATCCATCGTAGTGGAGTACTACTGTACAAAAGTATACATTTTTTAAAAGGCTAGTGTACTGTTCATCACATATATATATAGCCAGTTAAATTCTCAACCTAGAACGACGTGCATGCCATGTAGTAAACCGATCCGGAGGAAGTATAGTAAAAATGAGGTGATTTTACCCAGCGATCGGCGGGGGAGCATGGCCTGTCATGCGGTCCACGTGTCATGATGTACCAAGGCGATGCACGTGTCCCTCTTGAGGCAGAAGCAATACTAGTACGTGGTTTGAGATGATGTCGAACCGAAGTGTGAAATAATGGTTGCTTCGTCCGTCTGGGAAGGTGCGGCATTGTGATTTGACGTCTCATTGCTCATTACTAACACTGGGCCGGTACGAGTGGGGTGCGTCCCCCTGCTGTTCTGCACTGTTATTTGGTGCTTGACACATCGACCCGGTTGCTATATGTCCCACATGTCGGCGACAGGAAGTACAGAATTCATGAAAGGGGGCGTCGACGGAGGAGTATACTACAGAATTCATGAAAGGGAGCGACTTAGTTTTTGGAAAATCTGTTTTCACGGGGTATGTACCCACTAGGGTTTATAGGGCTCATCTAAAGAACATTCGTTTTTCCGTTTGATAAGTCTCAATTCTAGTACTATACTAGTAGTAGTACCATTGCATGTTGGATTTCGAGGTGCGTTAGATCACCCAACGCAAGCAGTGTCAAGAGGAAACTAACCAATGCATGTACAAGTTCATGGAAATTTAGTGGTCATTCATGCATTCGTTCTAATTAATACCTCAGTAAACATAACTTCTTGAGAAAAACGAGCGTACTATGCAAACTACGAAATTAATTCGACCACTCACCGTCTACCTTGGTTGGAGAGATTTTGAAATTGAGCCATAAACTAGAAAGGAGGGAGTAGTAACTTTTGTCTCAATTACTATTTGTGGCCTTGTATAGATGCAAAATGTATTTTTTTATAGTGGCCTTTTATAAGTAAATAGAGGGAGTACTAACCAAAGTACGTAGTAGGGACGAGGAGTAAACGGAGGGAGTAGTAAAAATTTCTCCTCGTGCTGCAAGCCACCGCGCGCGTGGGCGAGGGAGCGGGCGTAAAGGCGTACAGTAGTACTCCAGCTTCACCTCATCCTGCGAGCCACCGCGCCCGTGGGCGGGGGAGACGGCGTACTAAGCAAGCTTCTCCTCATTCTGCGAGTTGACGGGACACATCAAAAGTACTCTAGTGTATAGAGCCTTGCCTCTAAGGTAGGCCCCACATGGTTTGCCTCTTTTTTTAATTTAACATAACGCATCAAGTCGCAATTTGTTTGTTCACCCGTGGTAGACGATCCTCCCTCCACCAAGTGGACAACCAATACACATGCCAAATTACCACGTGGGCTGCCTTTTTCGTACAGAAATGAGCTCCACCGTGTACCCGCGCGGGTGTGGTTGGGAAAGAGACGGGAGTACGTGCGTCGTACGTGCACCTCTTCTCTTCGTGCACATGCCCCACCTACGTGGGTGTGTGTGAGAGAGATACAAACCTAGACATAATGCGCCATCCATCCCCACGCCTCCGCCCAGTCCGACCACCAGTCACCACCATGGTACCACGCCCCACTCCTCCTCACCTTATCTCTCATATTTCTCCCTCCATTTTTATATACAAGGGGCCACTATCAAAATTGCAATTTGCAGAATACAAGGCCACTAACACTAATCGATGCAATATTAATGGTGTTTGCCTCGTGGTACTAGCAAAGGAGGACATTAATTATCCCTTGCATGCATGCATGAGTTTATAAAAAAATGCATCTTGATGTTCCGTGCAATGCACGGGCATCTTGCTAGTCCATGAAAACAACACATGGAAAAATTCCACGGCGAATGAGGGATTTGAATCTGTTGGGAGGGGCTATTTGGATCTTGCCCGGGGTAGCCAAAACATTGGCGACCCTTTTGTCCACTGGTGCCTTTGCCACCGATGAACGAGGAATGGCTCGGGTGCTCATGCTGTCATGCATCCTCCAGTGCACATGTTGGAGACGAGCTCGCACGAGCTATGTTTTTTTGTCCCACAACGCCGCCCGAGCCGCCCGCAGACTGACCGGCGACCCACAAATTACGCCATCCAATTGTAGCCACACACATTATGACAGCAACTCAACCAACCGGACGAAATTCACGCAAACACGTAGACAAACTGATACTCATTCACGCAACCACCAGAGTATTTCATATAAACAACGACGAAAATCATATAAAATACCGGATTTTCACACAAACATGATGGATTTCATTACATTCAAATGAACTACGCGGTGCTAGTTCTGGACAGCACAGGTAGTGGCCTAAATGGTCGCCCGCCGATCGATTTGTGTTCCTCATGTCCGGCAGCATGATCACCGGACTGCCGGGAGCCCCGAAGGTATATGCTTCAGCGCAAATGACGGATCGCTTCCCCATTGCCCAACTGATATAATTGGCTAGTGCCGAAGATGATGGTGGCTGGCATCGGTTCGAGTTCATCACCGGCCACTACTTCGCCATGGCCGGCACCGGCTCGAGTTCATCCTAACATTGACCTCTTCCGTGGAGCCCATGCAGGGTCGACGAAGGTCCTCGCAACAAAAGGATCCGGCAAGACACCTATTGTGTACACCGGCATCACCTCCGCGGTGGCCTTCATGGGACCCAAGCGGCGGTGGCCTCCCGTGTTCTACTTCTCCTTGATGATGGCGGCGGACGCGGATGCGCTGGCCACCGACTCATCGCTCTCCGCGCACCCGGCTTCTGTCATTGCTTGCATGGCGCGGCCGCTGGCATGGGAGTCTCGGCCATAGAAACGGGAGGCGCGGTATGAGGCGGCGGCGTGGACGGCAGCAACGACGCCCGTGCGCCGCTCCTCGTCGAGCTGGCCTGGAGCGGTGAGTTGCTGAACCGCGCGTCGGCTTGGGGCGGCAACTGGCTCCGTCGGGCGAGGGGAGGGAGGTGGATCAGCGAGCTGCATAGCTCGTATCCGGCGGGCTACCCAGCCGGCTTGGATGCGGAATAACTACTCTTCGTAAGCCATTGTAAGAGTGGACAAAATGGTGGAGGAGATAGGGGAGCGGCGGAGGTGTGCGATTCTTGGCCGGCGTTTGGCCTCGTTTAAATAGGAGATTAAATAGATGGCGGGCGGGAGGAGCTCGGCCGGCGTTGCGTTTAACACCGGCCCGGTCATGAACGGACGTGTGTCCAGAGTGGGTTTCTCGGCTTCCACACGGGAGGGTTTCATGGAGGCGTTTGAATGCGGCACGGAGGCGTGTTCAGCCGGGCGTGCCGCGAGTGGCGCCCTCGACTCTGACCTAGGACACCGTGCCATTCTTCCACTGATGTGTGGGCTCTTTGCGTGCATGGCCTGCATGTCAGTGACCCAACGCAGGCAGCGCACAGCAGAGGAACCTTTGGTGGGCCAGGGCGATCAGAAGCGGGCATTTCATAAACCGATGATTGTTCATTGAGTGTGACGTCATCTTTTTCATGTAGTTAAGCGTGTGTCTTGCGTCGTGTGTTGTGTGCATGCAGGCGTGCGAGTGTTGCATGCGTGCAAGGGTGCGTTTCAGTGTTGCATGCATGGGTGCGTACGTGCAAGGGTGTGTTTCAGTGTTGCATGCATGGGTGCGCACGTGCGTGTGTTCGTGAGTGCATGTGTATGTGTCAGTGTTGCACGCCAGCATGCGTGCGTGTGTACGTTATGTGTATGTGTCAGTGTTGCACGCCTACATGCGTGTGTGTCTTGCGTGCGTGCATGTGTACGTGCGGGGTGAGGCTACACGTCAGTCGACTGACTTTTTCATCTTTGGTCATTAGATTTTCCAGCCGTTTGATATGAAATCAAGGGCCTCTAGTTTATCATCAAACTCCACCCCCCCTCCCCCCGAGCCGCCAGCCACCACCGGCCGAACCGCCTACCCCCGCCGCCCGCGGCCGGCCCGCCCTCCCCGAAACCACTCCCCACCGCTGGTCCGCCGCCGCATCTTCGAGAGAGTGGGCCAGCATATATGATCTTGAGATTTTACGAAGTCACCATAGGTGCCTCGTAGTCGAGTGGAACGTCTCCTCCCACTGAACGTACATCGCCGGAAAATACTGAAATTAACACAAGATAAATGCGAGCACCGGGACTTTAACCTTGGTGGGCTCGAGAAACCACTGCCCTCTAACCATCCAACCACATGTTGGTTAGCACGACAAAATGTATGTGGTGACTGTGATGAGCTTATTCTGAAGTCCAGTGACCATATCGTGCTTTCGCTTCAAATACAATGACCGTAAGTGGCATCAACAAAATATGGAGCACGCATCAAATTCAAAGTCTGTCAGTGTCATCAACAAAATATGGAGACGTATCGTGAGCTAGATACCGTTGTACTATTGTATATCCTTATTTTCTTAGTGGCCGATTGCGTGTGTGGTGTGGTGGGCACATCATTTCTAGTTGTGGTGGGTCAACATGAAGACTCATGGGTCGGTTCCATCCTGCGCCACATATAGGTTGGCCCGAGACGTGTTATACGGAGACCCATGTGGAGGACTCGGCGTACAACACGAAGCTACCAAAGTCGCGGAGGACTCTATCCCCACTGGTGATAAGCCGACTATATATGATTTGTAACCCTAGGCCCTTAGTATGTTATACAAGCTTGGGGGCTAGTTCGTCGATAGTATACACACACGCACAATGCCTGGTATTCACGTGTACTTTGTACACACCCCTAACACTAATATACAGTACCAGGAGTAGGCTCTTTCTTCAACTGCAAGGGTCCGATCCGAACTAGGGTAAAACTTTGCCTCGTATTACCATCCAGCCTAACAGCCAGGGATATCCTACCGAATGATATGATGAAATCATATCTGCCAACTACTATTAGAGAGGTGTGTCGGGGGGGCAATGTGTGCGAGAGAGGCCTAAAGATAATGTGCATGCGGGAGACACGTAGGCACATATATGTGCGTATAGAGGGCTAGTAGAGACCGTGCATGTGTATATATGCATGTGGGAGAAATAGTGTTTTCCAACTGAGATTAGTGAAAAGAGTGGTACATAGTAGTCAGAAAGAGAGATAGAGAAACAGAGAGAGCATGTGCGTGAGACACCCCGACACCCTGAGAGAGATTGTGAGCATGTGTGAAAGAGAAATGCCGATGCATATAAAGTGTGTGCACTTATGCGTTAGATAGAGAGATATCTACATGTAAAAGGCGGTTCTACGCATTAAATTAAAATATAAATGGCATTATTATTTTTGGATGAGATCATTAATTTTGCAAAATTGTGTATGGACGAAAATCGGTCTATCAGACACCCATACTCCATTGAATTCTAGCATGTGCATGTGTTTATTTCATATTATTGATCCATAGAGTGAGAGCGGTTTGAAATACAGGCAATGGATGCTTTTGCAATTCATATATAAACATTAATTAGTGCACTCCATGTTGTTAGTGTGAAGCACTTTATACATTTGTCACTTGCATGGATACATTCCAAATTGCTAGCTACGAAATAAAATACATGTCGAATTCAACATAAAGGGGGTTTCAAAGATTCGAATTCATAGGAAGTGCATTCATCTATTTGAACCCGAGATAATGGCATTTGTAAATCAGATGTAAAAGGGGGCATCAATCTTTGTTGTGAGTTTGAACATGGTATATATATTCATACGCATATCTAACTTCTTTTTTTGCAACCAAGGAGATTATACCTGGAACCATGCATGAACTGAGGTAAGTTGCATATTTTTTAATATATACTCATGTACAATGTATATTAAAATGTACCCCCTCCATTCCAAAATAATCGTAGCTTTAGGATTTTCAAGAGTAAAGATTTGTGAAGTTTGACAAATCCTGAAAGTTCAATTCAAGAGAACCGAAAACGTTAATGCTTCTGCTCCCAAATATTGAACGAAGCGCCAAATAGGCCTCTGGTCACCCGAAACCGCGCGAGACTAATGTTTTGGTGGTAGGAAATTACTGTCCTAACTCTGGCCCATGTAGCCTATCGGCCCGATGTCCAAAGGTCTAAACCGGGGTAGGTTTGTAACTTCACCAAGACGCCAGTCTCAACCGCCTCTGAGAAGCATTCATATGCCGTGGGCGCCTAAACACCCATGCGCTCGACCGAAATCTATCCCGCCCACATTTGGGACACCTGACATGACTGTCCTACCCCCAACCTGCAATATGTCCGAAATTTTAGATGGGGGCAAAGTTTGTAACTTTCCCCAAATTTCAAACAAGCGTGTATCAAACCGAAACATTGTTCCCCCTTAGTTCCCTGCCTCCCTCCATTTCCCCATTCATACTCCATGGGCGCGAAAACGCCCTCTCCACCGGCCGCGAAACCCCAACCTCCTCCGTCCTCCACCCCATAGCGGCCAATCCACCGTCGCCCTCCTCCATCATGCCAGAGCCGGTACCCCGACATCATCGTCCAACACCCGCAACCGCAACGCCCTCAAGGACTTAGCAGCTGAAGCCGAGGCAGAGCTGCCTCCACGATGCTGACGCCGACGTGCGCCGTACCAGAACCACTCCGACCACGCCATCCTGCGCCTCACTGATGTGGCTCCACTGTCGCAACCGTCCATCGCACCGGAGCTGTTCCCGCTACGCCGTCGTTCGCCACCTCAGATCTGCTTCCCCGTCGTCGACAGACGGCCACCGCACCACACTCAACAACTTGGCCATGGGTTTGTCCAAGGCTGCACCGTCCTCCACAACTTCTGGTTTCTGGCGAACAACAAGATCATCGGAAAAACAGAAGGAGGACACAGCACTGCCAGCAGAAAGAGGTCTCCTCTTCCCTTATTCGTGCAAATCTTACGTCTCCGCTCACACCGTATTCATCCCATGAAAGAAACTAGTTGAGCACTTCTTACTGCATCTTCTTCGTGATACTAAATGCACAAGGTTTCCTCCCTTTTACTATTTCACCTTTTCTAGAGGTCAGTAGCCCGCCTGGATTTCAATTCAGGGTCAGTCAACCGCAATTAAAAGAAGCAGCGCCCGCTTAGGTGCGCGGAGCACCTAGTCCGCCTATTCCTCAGGGAAGCGGCGCATCGGTGTCTATCATAGGGGTGTGGGGTGCAGGAGCTGCTTGCGCCCAATCTGGAGGTTGGAGGGGCTTGAATGGATGGCCGGGGGGGCGGTGCGGTGAGGTCGAGGGGAGGGTGCAGGCAGGGGAGGAATACTGGGCCGGTGGTCGCTAGCGTTTCGAGGAAGATCATCAACACTGACTGGCTGGAGGTAGATGAAGGTGATCTCCCCATTCTTTGTACATCGGACGGTGCAGAAAAAATGGACTGACCTATTTGCTTTCAGTCGACTGTTATTTTCATAGAATCCTGTAGTAATTGAGTGTGCCATGCATGTTGTAGAGCTATCATATGTCTCCCGTTATTTATTTCTCACCAACCTGCTATCTGCTACCTTTACACTGTACTAATTGTGCACACACTTCACCCATACTCACACTATTGTTTTTTTATGCATGGGTATTTCAGACTCTGACGTAGTGTTGATGAATGTAGAAAATAAAAGAAGAAGTCGCTCCAGTGTAATTCGAAGATAAGCAGTAAGCGTTTCAACACTCTAATGGGTGCAGTGTCAATAGTTGGAGACAGTAAAAGTAGCTCTGCAGTTGATGATCTCAATTGCCACACACAACCATCCCAGGTGCTTGCTTTAACTTCACACTGTCAAATGTGGTTGCATGTTGCATATGGTGTCTAGCTTGTATTGCTTCCAATTTGGTTAAATTGCATCTGCTTACTTTACACATTATACCTTTGATAATGACATGCCTTCCTGTTTTTGATACATACTACATATGTCTATTAACCATGTTCGTACATCAAACTAATGCTCTATTGTATCCCTCGTCAATCACTTATGATGAGACAGTCACCCGGTGGGTTACTGTGAGACGCCCTACTCGTTTAAAGAATGCAGTGTCATCCTCCCCACGTGATTCTCAAGAAACAGCAAGGCTAAATGAAGATAGTCAACGTAGCTCTCTAGTTGATCACCGCAATTCCCCCACACCACCATCACATGTGCTTGCTCTTACTTGGCAGTGTGATATGTGGTTGCATGTTGCATATGGTGTCTACCTTGTAATGCTTCTAACTAGGGTAAATTGCATCTGCTTAGTTAACACATTATACCTGTGAATATGACATGCCTTCCTGTTTTTGGTACATACTACGTCTTTCTATTAACCATGTTCTTACATCAAACTACTTCTCTTGCGTATCCCTCATCAATGCTCCTAATTTGTTAAATTGCATCTCCTTAGCTTACACATTATACATGTGAATATGACACGCCTTCCTGTTTTTGGTACATACTACATCTGCCTATCACACCATGTTCTTACATCAAACTACTGTTCTGGTGTATCCTGCATCTATCGCTTATGATGAGACAGTCATGCGCATGGGTTAATATGAGACGCAATACTCTTATAAAGAATGCAATTTCATCCTCTCCACATGATTCTCAAGAAACAGCAAGCCTAAATGAAGATATTGAACGTTGCTCTGTACCTGAAGACAGCACTTCCCCTACACCACCATCACAAGTGCTTGCTCCAACTTCGTAGTGTGATATGTGGTTGCATGTTGCATACGGTGTCTAGCTTGTAATGCTTCTAATTAGGGTAAATTGCATCTGCTTAGTTTACACACTATACATGTGAATATGACATGCCTTCCTATTTTTGGTACACACTACATCTATGTGTTAACCTTGTTCTTACATGAAACTACCTCTCTTCTGCATCCTGCATCAATTACTTACGATGAGTCACCTTTATTCGTTGCATATTGCATATTATTTCTAGCATGTTGCCATGTATTGCTTCTAATTTGGTCAAATACATTTGTTAGGGCACCCTTTTAATTTGGCGGAGTGATATTGGTTTCATCTTTCATATGGTTTCTAGCTTGCATCGATTCTAACAAGTTCAAGCACCTTGTGCTTAGTTTACACTTTATACATCATACATGTCAATATGTCACGCCGTCCTATTTTTCATACATATTCCATCCTCCTATCATGCGGCTGTCTTACATGAAAGTAGTGTTCGTCAGTATCATGCATCAATAAGTTCTGAAGAGCAAATTTTATTCCTTTTTCTTGTGGGTTTGACTTGACAAGGCAAAATCAAGAAAGAGGAAGGAAAAGAGTAAGGAAGGCGATGATGGTGGTCCTCTGCAGCAACGTAAACGGAGCATCTGTACCGATTCTCCTTGTACTGATAGTGCATTACATGGTCCAAGTCTCCGCTCCCCTACTCCACCATCCAAGGTGCTTGCTCTAACTTGGCAGTGTGATATCTGGTTGCATGTTGCATATGGTGTCTAGCTCGTATTGCTCCTAATTAGTGTAAACTGCATCTGCTTAGCTTACACATGATACATGTGAATATGACACGCTTTCCTGTTCTTGGTACATACTATATCTGTCTATCGCACCATGTTCTTACATGAAACTACTCTTCTTGTGTATCTTGCATCAGTCACTTATGATGGGACACCTTTAAGTTGGCAGTGTGATATTGGTTTGCGTCTTGAATATGATTTCTAGCATGTATTGCTTCTAGTTTGATGAACGCCACCTATGACGAGACAGTTTTAACTTGGTAGAGTGATATTGATTGCACCTTCCATATGGTGTCTTGCAGTGTTTCTAATTTGTTGAAGTGCCTTCTGCTTAGTTACCACATCATAGGTGTGAATATGTCAAGCCGTCCATTTTTTCGTACATATTCCATCCTCGTATCATGACTTTGCCTTTCATCAGAGTAGTGTTCGTCAGTATCATGCATGAATGAGTTCTGAAGAGTGAATGATATTCCTTTTTCTTGTCGGTATGACCTCACAATGCAAAATCAATAAAGCTGAAGGAAATTGGCAAGGCATTGGATGATGGTGGTCCTTCCGAGCAACTAAAACGCGGGTTCTCTACAGATTCTACTCTGCCATCCTCCCAACAAGATTTGCAAGACAACGCAAGGCTAGACAGTCAACGTAGCTGTGTAGATGATGAGCACATCTCCCCTACTCCACCATCATAGGTGCTTGCTCTAACTTGGCACTATTATATATGGTTCCATGTTGCGTATGATGTCTAGCTTGTATTGCTTCTAAGTTTGTTGAATTGCATCTGCTTACTTTACACATAATGCCTGTGAATATGACATGTGTTCCTGTTTCTACATCAGACTACTATTCTTGCATATCCTGCATCAGTCACTTATGATAAGGCACCTTTAAGTCGCCACTGTAATATTGATTGTGTCTTGCATATGATTTCTAGCATATACTGCTTCTAATTTGTTGAAACGCCATACAGTTTGAACCTGGCAGAGTGATATTGGTTGCATCTTTCATATGGTGTCTAGCTTGCAGTGCTTCTAATTTGTTGAAATGTCTTCTGCTTAGTTACCACATCATAGGTGTGAATATGTCACACCATCCTGTTTTTCATACATATTCCATCCTCGCATCATGTGTTTGCCTTTCATCCGAGTAGTGTTCGTCAGTATCATGCATGAATGAGTTCTGAAGAGCGAATTTTATTCCTTTTTCTTATCAGTTTGACTTCACAATGCAAAATCATTACAGCTGAAGGAAATTAGTTCGACAGTGGATGATGGTGGTCCTTCGGAGCAACTCAAACAGGGGGTCTCTACAGATTCTACTCCGCCATCCTCCCAACAAGATTCGCAAGACAACACAAGGCTGGACGGTCAACGTAGCTGTGTAGATGATGAGCACATCTCCCCTACTCCACCATCACAGGTGCTTGCTCTAACTTGACACTATTATATGTGGTTGCATGTTGCGTATGATGTCTAGCTTGTATTGCTTCTAACTTGAATTGCATCTGCTTACTTTACACATAATGCCTGTGAATATGACACGTGTTCCTGTTTCTAGAACATACGTGTACAAGATGAGCACATCTCCCCTACTCCACCATCACAGGTGCTTGCTCTTACTTGGAACTGTTATACGTGGTTGCATTTTCCGTATGATGTCTAGTTTGTATTGCTTCTGATTATGTTGAATTGCATCTGCGTAGCTTACAACTTATACCTGCAACGATCACTTACCCATAAGACACATTTAACTTGGGACTGTGATGTAGGTTGCATCTTGCATTGTCTTCTAGCTTGTACTGCTTCTAATTTCTTGAAATGGCACTTACGGTGAGACACTTTTTACCTGATAGAGTGATATTGGTTGCATGTTCATATGGTGCCTAGCTTTCATTTCTTCTAATTTTGTTGAAATGCCTTTCGCTTACTGTTTTTTTGTACATATTCCATCCTCCTATCGTACGTGTGAATATGACATGCTGTCTTTTTTGTATATATTCCATCCTCCTGCGCTTGCCTTACATCAAAGTAGTGTTCGTCTGTATCATGCATCAACCAGTTATGCAGAGCTAATTTTATTCATCTTCTTGTGGTTTTGACTTCATAAGGCAATATCAGAAAATAGGAAGGAAAAGAGTAAGTTAGGGGATGTTGGTGGTACTCCGCACCGACGCAAATAGAGACTCTCTAGATTTGCCACTGCTACTACTAATGAAGTTGAAGTCCCAAGTCTACATGATGAGTTCATCTCCCGCACTCCACCATCGCAGGTGCTTGCTCTAAGTTGACAGTGTGATAATTGGTTTCATATTGCATATGTTGTCTAGCCTGTATTTCTTCTATTTTGATTAAATTGCACCTGCTGAGTTTATACGTTATACATGTGCATATGACATGGCTTTCTTTGTCTAGAATACACTGCATCTATCTATCATACCATGTTCTTACATCAAAGTACTGCTGTTGTGTATCCCGCATCAGTAACTCATGATTGGACGCTTTTAACATGGCAGTTTGATAGTGGTTGCATCTTGCATTGATTTCTACGTTGTACTGCTTCTAATTTTTCGAATTGCCACTTATGACAAGACACTTTTAACTTGGCAGAGTAATATTGGTTGCATCTTTCATATGGTGTCTAGCTTGCATTACTTCTATTTTCTTGAAAATCCTTCTGCTTAGTTTGCACATCGTAGTTGTGAATATGTCATGTCGTCCTGTTTTTCTTACATATTCCATCCTCATACGGTTGTCTTACATCAAAGTATTGCTTGTCTGTATCATGCATCAATGATTTCTGAAGAGTGATTTTATTCTTTTGTGTTGTGGGTACAGCTTGACATGGCAATGTCAAAAAAGAGCAAGGAAAATAATATAGTAGGGAGTGTTGTTACTCGTCGGGTGAAACGGAAAAGGCTCTGCCGTCGAGATTCTGCTGGTACTTATAGTGCAGTAGAAGGTCCAAGTCCACCTGCTAAATCTACAAACACAATATCACCTGCTCCACCAGCTGCAGCATCCGCTTCAACTGTACCAGCATCTCAACCAGTTACTCATTTGTTTGCTCCGGAACTGGCCAGTTCCCAAGCTACCTTCACACCTAACACTACTTCTGAAGCACTGTTGACACAACAAGACTTGGCAAGATCAGATGAACCTCATGAGCATCAACACCAAGACGGTACCTGGCCGAGTCAAGTTGCAGTTGCATGCTCCTTTATATGTACTCTCACAGTTTGATGTACACTAACACTTTCCATATTCGTTGTTGAACTAGCACCACGGCGCAAGCCAAAACAGACATTAGGGATAATGCTTGATAGTTTAACAAAATCTAAAGGAGGAAGAATGGAGATCCATTTTGAGGCAGGTTTAAAAAGGCCATGTGATGCTACAGAGTCAGCCAAGTTAGTATCAGAGGCAGCCGTTGTCGTTAGGTGTCATGCGCGTATACTCCCAACGTGGATCCAGTACAGGAATGAGAAAGACAATACCCAGTTTAACACCTTCCTTTACCATTTATCTGTAAGTAATTCATAGCAATTAGTAATATTATCTTGCTCTGTCCCATACTTTCTAGCTTCCTCCTAATAAGACTCGCATTCTTTTTTCAACAGATGAGGTTCAAGTTGGATCCGAAAGATGATGCAACTAAACAAGCATGCACTCATGTTTTTCAGTCTGCTCTGCGACAGTATTGGTACCACCTTAGAAAATCTCACTTTGAAGGCAAGGCTAACAATGAAATCGCCCAAACATCTCCAGTGGAATATATTACAGATGAAGACTGGACAGCCCTGGTTAAACACTGGTCTGATCCAAAGTATCAGGTAGGCTATATGTATTTGATCATACCACATATTGAACTTGTATTTATGTATGTGCCTTACAAGTGTATCTTCTTCTAGGCTAACTGTTTGAAGAACAAAACCAACCGTTCTAAAGTGAAATCCAACAGACAACATGATCTCGTAGCTATATTGCACACTGCGAGGCTCTTATAAATAGCTGCTACTTCCTTCTTTTTTTGTGCCATATTATCGTATCTATATTGTCTTGTTACAAATACAGCGGAAAGCCCCTGCGGACCAAAAAGAACCTGAACCAAATGCAGTGCAAATCTTCAAGGATTGCCACACTAGCAAGATGAAGGGCATGAGCACACCAGTTCAAGCCGCTGTTGTAAGTCCTTACTCCTCCTGCCTTGAACTGATTGGTACTGTGATGAACTACTTGGTTTGCAGCCAATGTCAGTTACTCTATTCACTTTTATACACAGTTGTCTTAACGTATCATTTCACCTTACATGGTTTAAAAGAGATGAAGGATATTCTTTTGGTCTTGATCTGTAATCTAGTTGTTATGTTCACGTGCGCACACAATGATAAAATAGCATGTTTGTTTTATATCTGTTTGCCCATGATATGAATGATGTCATACTATGTTCATCCTACTTTAAACCATGTCTCTTTATCCTTAGATGTCAACGAATGTGAGGAAATAGACAATACAGTAGGCATGCTACATGGACATATGTTCCGAAAGTGATTTTATTATGTAGTTGGCACTACAATACATGCTAATGTATTACAGTAGTTCACCAAAATAAGGTATGTATAAACGTTTAACCTACTTTGTTTGTTTTTGTCTCATTAGTAACTCACTGGTACACTAATCTACAAGTTCAAACTTTCAGGAAGCTATGGAACAAATGATTGAACAGCCACAACCACCTGAAGGTGACGAGGCTACTACAGGCACAATGTCACCTCTTGCTGCAGTGCGTCAGTATCTCTCCACTAACAGTGCAAAAAGCACCTTCCTGCGTAATTCTGGGTTGGTTGTCAAGGTAACCTCGTCCAAATCGCCTACTGAACAAAATCTTCCTGCTAGACACAGTGATATATCTGTGATCCAGACACAAGTCCAATCCCTAATGGACGTTGTTTCGGAAACAAGAATAGTGGTTGAGAAATGCCGTCAAGATATGAATGGTTTTGAAACCAGACTATCAGACATTCTCTTCGTTGTTGAAGAGCAATGGCGGAAAAAAGGTGGAGATCGTGCTGCTCCATCAGATTCTGCAGCCTGAAACATTAGCACTCAGGTCAAATGATATGTGCTTCTATACATCTGATGGTGCTTTTATCTGGAAGGACTGTAAACTTTATGCCAATAGGCCTTTTGTTGTATGATTGGAATTTATTTTGTTGTGATACAACATTTATGATGCTGCCACAGGCTGCAGTAATTATGACGCTATTTTTGTATAGTGTAGGTTTATCTTAGTAATGTATTCGGACGAAAGCTTCGTAGGAGCCCAACATGCCAACATTCGTCGGGCCCATTCCAATTGGGCTAAAAACGATTACGGGCCGGAATTGGCATGTACCCCACTAAAAATATCTGGGCTTATATTAGCATAAGCTTTCAAATTTTTCTGGTAGGCCTGTGCCCATAGTGGGCCTTTAACAGGCCTAAACATAATTTGGGCCCTCAGTAAAAGTAGGCTGTTTACAGGTGTAAATATGTCGAGCCCATAAAAAACATGGGCCTTTAATAGACCGAAAGTGAGATTGGGCCCTGCTTGTGCCAAATAACCCACAGGACTTAGCAGGCCGAAATGGTGGCCCATTTACGATGCAGATATTTGACAGGCCGAAATTTGGACGGGTCGTAAATGCGCCGACCTAATACACGGGCCTTTAACAGGCCGGAACTTCGGGCGGGCTAGATTATCGTCATTTTTATATGGGTCGTTAATTGGCCCGATATGACGTTGGGCCACATATGGCCCATGGTTTACGTCCGGCTTAACGGGCCGAAAATGACAACAGGCCGAAAGTGGGCCAAATCTATAGTGGGCCTCTAACAGGCTGAATGACAGACATGGCCGAATATGACCCAAATCCTTCACGGTCGTTTATGGGCCGAAAGTTTTGATGGCCTGTAAATGGGCCCCAATGAAGCCGGACCTTTAAGAGGCCGGAAATACACCGGGCCGTAATTCGGCCCAATTACTTAGCGGACTGTTAACAGGCCAGAAGTGACCATGGGCCGCATTGATGACAAGTTTAGACCAGGCCGTTGACGGGCCGATTTGACAGAGAATGTTGGGCCTTTAGCTGGGTCGGCCCATTATGGTCTGCAGAATCTTGTGGGCCTTTAGCTGGGCCGGCCCATTGTGGTCCGCAAAATCTTGTGGGCCTTTAGCTGGGCCGGCCCATTATGGTCCGCTAAATTTTGTGGGCCTTTAGCTGGGCCAGCCCATTATGGTCCGCTAAATCTTATGGGCCTTCGGTTGGGCCGGCCCATTTAAACTTTGTGGGCCACTTTTGGGCCGGTCCACGTGTCAACATATCATAGGCCCATCTCGACCATTGGATGAGTGACACCTGTGCCAACGCGGAGCTGACACATGGATCCGTCAGCCAATGAGAATTTTACATGTGGAAAATCGTCATTGGTCGTGGCTGTTAATGGGTTATCGGATCCAAAATCCGACCCGATAGCTTAACGGCGTACCGTTATGGTGGATGCCATGTGTCGGTCACCCTTGATGAAAGCACTTTTGTGACGCGCGATTTATCGTCATGGAAGTGGACACTTCCGTGATGATAATTTTGGTAATGTCATGGAACACTTCTACAACAGCACAGGTATGACTATCTTGATTCTGTCATAAATTTGTCATGGATGTACATGCATGACAAAAAACGCAACCTACTATGACAAACACGTATCATCACGGAAGTGTATTTTTTTGTAGTGATATATGGTGGACACCCCCAAAGACAACTATGGCGATGAGGCAACAAAAGATAACCCCTAAGGGAGGAAATCAAAGCACGGGCGTCATTGGCGCCGCTCTAAACCCTGCCACAGCAATACCGGCACAGGAGATGAAAACAATCTGGATACTGCCGAAGATGAATACAACCCTGATCAGCCTGCCTTTGAACAGGCCGAACAGGAGCACGGGCATGCTAGCCCAGGCAAATAGGCGACGGATGGAGATTTGAAGGATGACAACTATATTCCGCTCTCCGAAGACAAGGTGAGCCTAGACAACGACGAATTTGGCGTGCCTAAGGTCCCATGGAGCAGGAGCGCTTCAAGCGCCGGCTCATAGACACTGCAAGAAAACCTAAGAAGCAAAAGCAGCCCGTTCAGCGGGAGAAGACTCCTCAAAATAATAATTCGGGCCCATCCAGCCTAAGCCGCATACTCGACCGCCCATGTCAAATTCATGGTACCCCAGGAACGGCAGCCAATCATACCAATAGAGAATGTTGGGTCTTTAAACAGGTCGGCAGGTCGGCGTCGGAAACGATAAGAAGGGGTCTCAGAGCAAGAAGCCCAGATCATCAAACAACACAGGGCAAAAGAAATTTCTTCCGCCAACCAAAACCGTGAACACGATAAGCACCACCCACATAGGAACGGACGTGCACTCTTCGGGACGACAACTCAACAAAGCAAGTTGCCCCGTCATATAAAAATATGACCGATCATATTCGATCGACTAGACTGTCTGGCCAATATCAACCAGAGGTATTCCCCTATTGGCGGTGAGAATAGTCCAAACTGGCTGCACCAAGACAAGGTGCGCCGGATAGGGATTGATCACTCGAGGATCAGACCCACTAAAAAACTCATTTTAGAGTGTCATAACTAGGGGCGAAGGTCATTTAGGCACCGCCACTCTAGAAATGGTCTTCGGATCACCAAAAAGTCGCCATACCGAAGAATCAACCTTCAACATTACACCTCTAGGCAGTAGCTATTCAAGCACTGCCAGGATAAACTGCGACTCAATGCAATATCACACAATGCCCACGGAAATCTTAAAATACCAGACCCACGTAATGTAGGCACAATTACGGGCAAGACCGAGCTTCACCTCGGCGCCGAAGAGTATTCGGCCACTTTTAGCAACAGAAGCAGCGAGCCGTGGCTTTTTCAACCGAACCTTGATTCGACAGCCAAACTCCCGGACATCGATAAAGAAGTCTAAACTACTTCACGATACCTTAGCCTGATCAGGGCTCAAACAGACCCTCCGGCATAAGCTGGGCGGGCCACATTCCATGGCTCAGCCGCTGCACGGCACACACACGCCTTTAGCATTTTTTGCAGGTTTGCCTTTGCGCATAACTGGACCGGCGACATGGAATCAGCTCGGACACACAAAGGGGGAATCTTCACCCCACCCGAATACAATTCGGATACTACTTCGGATCTGTGCACAACTCCCTACCGCTCGGTCCCAACAGGTTCTGCCGTCATGCCTCTCTTTTATAACATGCACCGTACTCATACGCATAGCCGTATTACTTGAATACAACATGTAGAGTCATTTGACGCTTATCTGCCATCATTTCTCACTGACATTTTGTCGTAACAGCATCTGAACATCGTGTTATGCCTTAAAACGCCAGGTCTTCATTGCGCCCGCACTATGGCAACAAAGTCTAACCACCTTTTCGGTCATTCGGCACCCCGAACTTATAGCATTATATGCATCAGCTCCGAATCATGTCTTGGGTCATTAGTTGGGTTTGCCCGGCTCCCATGTTTTGGTACCTTACGTTCCGGAATATCGACTAAGGTAGCGCTAGGAGAACTGCTGCGATTGTGTCCCGGTTCTTCCGGACGAACACCTCAGTAGAGAAAGCCGAAAACTGACTATCATGATAAGGCGAGAGTTGGTCAGCTATTCGAGAGGTTGTAATATATTTAAGGATTTATTCCACATAATGCCATAATAAAATGCAGAGTGCGAAGGATAGGTCTACCGATCAGGCACTATTAGAGCCCCTCATGCGGTCTTCCGAACACTAGGGGCTGCGCCTCGCATACTCGAATTCCTATGGCTAAGTGAGAGTAATAAAGCCCTATAGTCTGATTTCCTTGTTTGTTGTGCTAAACACCTCCTTTATGGACCCAAGAATGGGGTAAAGAGTGTTCAGGTGTATCCTGAACACCCCCGTAGTTCCTACGTGGGGGCAGAAGCCGACGACTGGCCAACTCTCAAGACTAATATATAAAATGGCCGCGCAGGAATACAATTTTCAGGAAAATACATGACTTGGTTCCGCCTTACAAAGGATAGCATGACTGCCTTTAGGGAAAATAATGTCTTTCGCACATTGCTCTGCCACAAGGCGGGCCCCTTTCAGGACACCATCATAATATAATTCGGGCTTGTGGTGCTCCTTCCCCTCCGGCGGCCCCTCGGTCATCAGCTTCTCAGCATCCAGCTTCCCCTAGTGAACTTTCGCACGGGCAAATGCCATTCGTGCACCTTCTATAAAAACCGACCGCTTAATGACGTCCAGCCGAGGGCAAGCACTCACAATTCGCTTCAGGAGCCCAAAGAAACTGCTCGGAATGGGCTCGGCGGGCCATAGCCGGATAACCAAATCCTTCATGGCTAGTTCGACCGTCTGGTGCAGTTCGATCAGCTGCTTCAGCTGGTCGACAAACGGCACCAGATAATTCGGTGCCAAATACTGCGACCAGAAGAGCTTCTCCGCAGTCTCCTTCTCCTCAACTCGGCAGAATTGGGCAGCATCAGATATGTTGCGCGGCAGATCTGCAAACGCCCCTGGAGAAATCAGGATTCAATGGATCACCCTGAATCTTCCCTGCTATCGCATATAAATCGCTTTGAATAACAAAAAACCTTACCAACCGCAATCTTCCGCGCCTCCTGAATATCCTTCAGAGCAGCCTGGGCTTCCTCCCGAGCATCATTTGCGGCTTGGAGAGCTTAGACAAGTTCGTATTCTTTCAATGATAGACTCTGCTCCAAAGTCTCGTTTTTCTTCATGGCCTCCTGAAGCTCCCGTTCAGCTTCAATGACCCTGGCCTCGTGCTTCTCGCGGAGAGCCTGCTCCGCGGCTGCCTTCTTTTCAGCCAAGGCAACAGCCTTCTTGAGCGCCTCAATTTCGGCATTTGCCCCTAGAGTGCACGATATAAATGCTTTAATTAGACACAACTACTTACTTGTGCTAAAACTTACTAAAGTTTCAACATACCTTGTTTATCCTCCAACTACTTCTTTACTCGGCCGAGTTCCTCTTCGGCCCGCCCCAGACTCTGCTTAAGTCCGGACACTTCCGCAGTATGAGAGGAGGCAGTTGATGCAAACGCCTGAATCATAAAGAAAGAGATATATGTCATTAGCTGAGTCTCCTGCTGACGGAAATTTGATCCCCTGTCCGGTTCTTGTCCTCACCGAACAGTGTATCAGGGGCTACTATCTATACTATGACAGTCTTCTAGAAACTCCTAAAGCATACCTCCAAGCCTTTTATAAGGCTAATGCAGGATTCATTCAGTCCGCTCTCAGCAGCCTGAATCTTTTCTATCACCACGCCCATAAGGGCGCGATGTTCATCGATGATGGAAGCGCTCTCCAGCGCTGTCGATAAGCCGCCCGGCACCTTTGGTTGGACAGAGGTCGCAAATGAAGCAGGACTGCCCCCTCTAGTCAAGATGGGCCGCTTGCCTGATCTCGGAACCTCAAGGGTCTCCGGGACTGTGTCCGGCTGTGGGCCAAATCCAAGATCGCCCCCGCCGCCGACGTCCATGGGAACCACCGCTCCCGTGTGTCCGGCCCCCAAGGTACGCCCCCCTGGTCCAGGTCCTTCTGGGATGACACCTCGGTGTCACAACCAGGCTGTGGAGAAGGGGCCCTTGGAGGAGTTTTGCTCTCCAAGGCATCGGAACTCAACGAATCCTCCGATGAGGACCGTTTGGCAGGAGATCTTCCCGGGCTGTAAAAGTATGGTGCAAATCAAAATATTACACTTTAGTAATCCTGGATGCATGGACATGTTCGTATTTCATGCACTTACGAGTTTACCAGGGGCTGGGCCCTAGGATCCCACTCTGGGCTGTTGTCGGTAGCCGTGGTGGATGCCTTGGGATGAGTGTTCTTCCCCTCTTAGGCGAATCTGCCTCTAAGGATGAGGAGGCTATCCTTTTCTTCCTCCCCCCGTAGGGGACTCGTCCTCTTCCTCTTCCTCGTCCTATTCCTCCTCCTCGTCCTCTTCGGAGGAGGGATGGTCATTGGAGTCTTCAAACTTCGTGTCCGAGGCACTGCGACGACGGAGGCCGCTCCTGGCCTCCTTGGCCTCTTTGTTGGCCTCTTTCTTTGGTGCCTCATAAGGCGCTGGGACCAGCATCTTTGTCAGAAGTGGTCCTGCCGGTTCTTCCGGTAGCGGGGCCAGACAATGAATCCGCCCCGCCTTCTTCGTCCATCCCTGAGGTAATTGTGGAAAAGCACGTTAAAAAACATCTCCCTTGGGACATACCAATGAAACATGTGGATGGCCAAGACATAATGATGACTTACCGGACTTGCGGGATGGGACAGTTGGTACCCGCGGTCCGCGGTGGAGTGTGGCCACGGTTTGCCGGACTTAAAAAGCACCTACCAGATGTCCTTGTGCGAGGAGCCGAAAAGCTCCCGCGGGACCTGGTGCTCGACCGGGTCATACTCCCACAAATTACAGCTTCTGTGCTGACAAGGAAGGACAAGGCGGACCAGCATCACCTGGACTACGTTAACAAGCTTGATGGCCCTGTCTTCCATACCTTTGATGCGTGCCTGGATTACCGACAATTCGTCGGACGACGACCAGTTCACGCCCTTCTTGGGCCAGGACGTAAGCCGCAGAGGGGCTCCAGATCGAAACTCAGGAGTAGCGGCCCATTTTTTGTCGCGCGGCTCAGTGATGTAGAACCACTGCTGCTGCCACTCCTTGACGGAATCATTGAAAGTACCCGTCGGCCATGTGACCATGGGCACTCTGCTCACCATGGCGCCTCTGCACTCGGCGTGCTCGTCGTTCACCACCTTGGGCTTCACATTGAAGATCTTCAGCCATAGTCCGAAGTGTGGCGAGATACGGAGGAAGGCCTCGCACACGACGATAAACGTTGAATGTTGAGGAAGAATTGGGGGATAGATCATGAAAATCGATCCCGTAGTAATACATGATGCCGCGAACGAATGGGTGAAGGGGAAACCCAAGCCCGCGGACGAAATGTGGGAGGAAAACGACCCTCTCATGGGGCTCTTGAGTAGGGACAATCTGTCCCGCCGTCAGGAGACGGTGGCCGATTTTCTTGGCCAGATACCCGGCCGCCCGCAGTTTTTTAATATCCTTCTCCTGGACGGAGGAGGCCATCCACTTGCCTCCTGCTCCGGATCCGGACATTTTCGGAGAACCTTTGTTGGTGGGAATATGAATGCTTGGGCGCTAGGGCTCGGGCGAAAGGAAAGGGACGAGCAGAAGGAGAAGATGGTGTGGGTAGAAAGGAAGAGGACTTTCCCCTTTATAGAGGCAATGAAACTTTGTGCCTCCCCGCTTGCCTAATGGAACCTGCTCATTCCCCACTCACCGCGATTGGTGGTACGGTTGGGTTACCCACGCCCGTATTGAAGAAAACCCCGCGTTAAGGGGGCACGATCTCTGCTTTGATAAGATGTGCCAAGGTAACCGCCTCGTAATATGTGCGGGAGCTGGTTGTGAAAAACAGTTCAAATATGACCAGACCATGGCGTGTTGTCACGTTGTAAAAAGTTGTCAGCAGATTAGATTTGTGAAATATTGTTCTCTCTACAGTGGTATGTGGAATTTTGTCTTGCAGAGCCGGACACAATTTAAGTGTTCGAAAATTACTTTGAAGTATTCGGAGATGGAACCTGCCTTGCAATGCCGAAGACAATCTGCGTGCCGGACTCATCGTCATTGAAGCCTGGTTCGGGGGCTACTGAGGGAGTCCTGGATAAGGGGGTATCCGGACAGCCGGACTATATACTTTGGCCGGACTGTTGGACTATGAAGATACAAGATTGAAGACTCCGTCCCATGTCCGGATGGGACTCTCCTTGGCGTGAAAGGAAAGCTTGGCGATCCGGATTATAGATCTCCTTCTCTGTAATCGAATCTGTGTAACCCTAGCCCCCTCCGGTGTCTATATAAACCGGAGGGTTTTAGTCTGTAGGACAACACAATCATAATCACACTACTAGGAAAAGGCCTACTAATGGCGCACCTAATTTGGCCATTAATGGTGCATTAGCGGTGCGCCATTAGTACCACGCCATTAGTATATTTTACTAATGGCGCACCCCCTGGTGCGCCATTAGTATCTGATATACTAATGGCGCACCACTGATGCGCCATTAGTGTATACAGAAGTGCGCCATTAGTATGCCTCCCAGGGGCCATGTATACCCAGGTGCTCTGGCATACTAATGGCGCACGGCAGCAAGATGCGCCATTAGTAACCTCGGCATACTAATGGCGCACTCTTCAGTGATGCGCCATTAGTATGCTTTGTCATACTAATGGCGCACTGTAATGTGATGCGCCATTAGTATGAATATTACGTTTTTTTTTTATTTTTTATTTTCTGTTTTTTGCACAGGTTACAAAATGTATAATTTGACAAAATATAGACAGCACACATCAACAACAGATTCATCGAATACAATAGAAGATTAGTCTTTGAATACAATTAATCATATTAGTCTCCGAATACAATTCATCATATTAGTCTCCGAATTGAAAAGATCGAACAAAGATAGAACATTATATTACAAGTCTCGAGACCGCGAGTAGCGAGTTTGTCTTCACATTACAAGTTGATATCGATCATCTAAACTACCATCACATAAAAGAGAGTTGCGGTCATCACGATGAGCATCATCACGATGAAACTCGTCTTCATCCGGTTCCTCCAACGCTCCCTCCCCTCTCCCGCAAGATAGCGGGCGTATCTAGATTCGGCCTCGGCCCTAGTGGTGTACCCTTTGTAACTGTTACCGCTGAATCGGTGAACCTGTCTCCGACACTCCTCCCAGTCGTCGTAGACTCCGGGAACCTTACCCTTGTACACGACATACGTCGGCATCGCTATGCACTAGCCAAACGAAACGTTAGTACCAATTCACAGACAATACATAAGCAATATATAAGTATGCAACAGAACGGTCGGAAGAGAAAAGCAAGACATTAATAGCATCGATTACATCTAAGTTGAACGACTCTCGAAACCAAAGAGACATACTACAAGTTCATTAAAGTTTAATTACAACATGAGCCAATCGATGTTTCAGAACTAGACACAGCATCACTGCTTTTGACTCGACTCAAGGGACCGAAGCGTGGATGAAGCCGCTGTCTATCGTGGGAGTCATGAAAGAACGGGCGTTGTCAGCCTGCATTTGTAGCATTGTGTCGATGTCACTGTTGGACGGTTGATTTCTGAGGTAGAACTGCCCCGAGGTACGAAGGACATCTTGATGGATGATTTCCGCAAACTCCGACTGGATGCGAAAGAATTCTTGTCTGATGTCCGCGTCCTGGATTGCCGACACGCTCACGGCCCAATCTTTGAGTCTACTCGGTAGCAGAAGTTGATGATGGTCCCGTACGATCGCCCGCATGTGATGGATGGCATAGTAGGCACCCTTCTGACCGCTAGGCGGCTGCTTGACGCAGCAGAACGTCGTATTGTGGGAGAACACGTGCTTGCCGTACTTTCGAATAGGCCTGGTGAAGGTGCCTCCAGATTTGACGTAGCCGGGGAGAACATCATCAAGAACCTTCTTGACATTTGTGTAGTCTACGTTCGACTGACGGTCCGGGTCGAAATACGTGGCCATGGAATATTTGGGGCTTAGGAGGATGAGCGTGCAATGTGTGTCACTGCAGAAAACACGGAATGTTAAAAGAAAAACGATCGAAATCTAAGAATTCATATGTTACGGGGCGGTTGAGGGGAGGACTTACTCGGGAAAGTAAGGCACGAGGAAGTTATCCTTATCTTGGTTTGCCAGAATGACGCCTTCGAGGTAAGAACTCGCGACTTGCCGGTCCCCAGCGCTGCCCAAGATCTTGGCACGCATGTAGAAGGGGTCGACTATCACGATGTCCGGGGTCTTGTCGCGAATGATCCGCATCTCCATACTCAGCGAAAATAGCCGAACAAAGGTGTAGTGCAGCGGATGAAGGTTCAACATAGCGTGGATGTCATCAAACCGCAGGACGATCGTACCCCCGATGGAGTTATCCACAAAGCCCTTGCCCTCTGGCACCTTGGCCGCGAAAACCGGGTATGCCACATCCTTCTCTCTGAGACGCCGCTTCTCCAAAGAAAGAACACTGTCATGCAGACTCCGCATAGCACCGGTTGCAGCATTGAGCATATTTGTCGGTAGCATCGCCCTACCCGCCACATGCACCCTCCTCAAGGTATCCTCAGGTGAAGGTGGCCCGTCCTGAGCACGGATCATACTCGGTGCCGGCTGGCTCGCACCCTTGTTAGTCTTTCTTTTGCGTGCCTTCTTCTTCTCCTGTAATGGGACCGAGTTCTACTCACAGACCGCCTTCTTGAGTGTATTTGGGCTGATAATATTTCGCACCTCGCCTATCTGAGGCTCGGTGGAGTCGGCAGCTGGAGGCGTCTCCTGAGAGCTGAACGGCAGACGACGCCTGTTGCAACTTGGCTTCTCCGTGGTACCAGCTAGATCGCGCACGTCTTTTGTTGGGTTGGGTTCTTGAGAAGGAGCCCCCATGAAGTCGCCATCGTACCCATGTTCGGCAAAGTACTGATCGACGTTGCCAAATGTATCGTCGTTGTAGTCGTTCTGATCCTGTGCCATATGCATGTTCGGATCCAGTGGCATAGGGATGTCCGGCACCGTTGCAGCGGTCTTGCTATGGGGCCGACTTGGCGCCGGCACGACTGGCGGTGTTGTCTTTGGGGTGGTGTCCCCCGCCCCCAAACGAATCTGGCTCTTCGGCCAAAGCAGGGGCCAGCTCAGGCAGGCGCTGAGGGTCATCACATCATCATCGTCGGCCCCGACGGGTCGAATCGAAGGTAACAACTCATCGCAGCCTGGCACCACCCGAACCAGTTGAACCCTAAACAAGTTGGGTGGCATCTGGGTACCGTGGAACAAGGGGTTGCCCGGTTGAACGATTTTGCCCTTGGCGACATCGACCAACTCCTTGTTCACGAAGTGCAGGAGAGTGCACGGAACGTCGGCGGTGCCCTGCGAAAACATGTAGGGCGTCAGGGATGCCTAGTCAAAGGCAAGGAGATGAAGTCCTCGGCTGAGAGAGGCTTAATTAGTTACCGTGATGATGGCGTCGAGCTCGGCTAATGTCGAGGCACTGCCAACGGCGGGCGTGCAGTTGACGGAGGGGCCGCTTGCTGCAAAGGTGTCGGCCGGCGTACACCCGGGTGCATTAAGCTCCCGTGCCGGTGTCGGAGACACCAATGCCGCCTCCACCGGAGACACCAATGGCCCTGCCATCGCATTCTGCGAGTTGCTGGCCGTGCAGCTAGGAATCGGGGGCGGCCCCTGTTGGCCGCCCGCAATCCACGCACTCAACCCCTGGATCAAGGTAGGCACAATGGCGGTGATCATCGCTCCGAGTCGTTGTTCCACTTGCTCTTGGACAATCTCCGGAATCCGCGCCACCTGTGCCTTGAGTTCTTGAACCTCGCGCGCCTGGCTTTCCGAGCTGGTCTTTTTCTCCTTCCGCACACCAGCGGTATAGTATGACCCCCATTTTGTGGACAAGCCTTTGCCGGCCACACGACCAGCTGACGTCGGCTTACTGAGCTTATCCTTGTTCTTCATTACATTCAACGCCCTATTTAGAGTGGTGTCCCAAGGGTTGCTCGTAGTCGACCCCGCGCTACTGCTTTCAGTCGCCTGCGGAAGGAATGTGAACCATTTAGAAATTTGGCTTCATTAATTAGAATGCAACCATATGGAGCTAATTACGCGGGGGTGTATTCCTTACCAGAACAAGCTCAAGCGCCCTGGTCTTCAGATCCGTGGTAAGCTCCTTTGTTATCGGGTCCTCCTTGTACCGGGCCCTGACATAGTTCCTAGTCTGCTTGTTACCGCCGTATTTCTCGAAGTGGGGCGGTAGGCCTTGCTCGGCACGCTCCGCGTCCTCCTTGTCCCATATAGGCTCCGCCACTCTGTAACCGCCGGGACCGAGTTTGTGTTCCCCTAAGTTCAGCTCCCGCATTTCTTTCCCCCACTGACTTGATTGGGAGTTTGCGGTGCTCGAGCAATTGATCTTGAAGTCGTTGTAGTCATCTCCGGTGATCAAAGGATTTTTCTCCTTGATCTTCTCATAACTCTCACCTTTCTCGATCATTCTCTTCACATTGCTTTTCCAAGTAGACAGGGCCTTGCTCATCTTCGTGAGGGCAACATTGTTCACTTTATTCCCTTTGAGGCTTGTGTTTTCAAAAGCAGCGGGGAACTTGTATCGTTCGTGCAGCTTCGTGAAGAGGAGGTTGCGCAAATTCCCTCGGTCAGGATGCCTCAGGTTCTCGGTGTTGATCGAGACGGTGCTCTGGAGAATGCACCCAAGCTGAAGCGAGTACCCCTTGACTATTCGTTTGGGCACCATTGGATTCCCGTCGGAGTCCACTTCAGTAACTTCCTCCTTGAGGGTGCAGAGCACGGTCGGCGCCGGTCCTTCCGTTGCCTCTTCTGTTGGCTGCCATCTGTGCGTGCGCCGCCATCATTAGTGGTGGCATCCTCGGCGGCACCATCAGTGGTGGCATCAGTGGGGTCATCCTCGGTGGTACCATCAGTGGTCTCAGGATCGGTGGGGAAGGCGGCGTCCTCATACAAGTGAGGTTGTTCCTCCATCTCTCGGGACAGCTCCCAGAATGCCTTGCCGCCCGAACCCCCGGCCTCATCGTTCTGGGCCATGTTTCTCTCTAAATAGAAACAAAGTTTGGTCAAAAAGTTGGTTATTGTCAACGAACAAGATCATGGTCTCATCATTTAGGGTTTGTCGACACCGAGGCATCCTAAAATCTAAGCTTTTATCATTGAGGGTTTTTCGACACCGAGGCACGCCTATGGTTTAATGCAGCTAGAATAAAGGGGCACTTGATCCTACTTAATTAACTACTAAGATACCCCGGCCCATGATTAGTCACAAGTACCCCATATGTCCTATTTTTAGCAAAGTCATGCTAAAATTCACGGAAAATTTCAGCATGACCTTTGCTGAAAATAGGACATATGGAGTACCCGAATTTGCCGGAACGGAAGTTAATCGACATTCCAGCAAACTCAAGGGCCTCTCGGGTGGACAAGGCAAAAAAGGCCTCCATCACAACATGGAAAAATATATATCAGCAAACTCAAGGGCTTTTGCTTTTGCTTTTCAGTGCCAAATTGTAGCTAGTACCAGCAAATTAACATCTAGCAGCAATCTTCCTAGTCTAAGCATCATCTGACCTGGTAACTGTACCAGTTTGGTTCAATTAAAAAAAAGACCTGGTAACTGTACCAGCTACCACATTGTTCACGGACAGCTACCAAACTGTTTCTGTATCAAAACAACATGGTAGCTGTAAATGTGGCAAAGAAGCACAATAAATCTGATAAGTTGGTATACAGCTTCAGGTTCCATACAAAGTCAAATGCCAATGGGCAAAAAAGTAAGTAGCTAGTTAATTGCCTTATTTTCAGTGTAACAAAAATTATGGGAAAATTTACACTGTTATTAGGGGAAGTTTTATACTGTAATTACATATAAGAAGCATCAGGGCTACACTGAAAATTGCTGAGCTTACACTAAAATACATCTGCACTGCAGGGCTTGTACACACAAATTCGGTTAGATGATCTAACACTGACAAAATAAAGGAAACACCTACTGAACCAATACAGAGATATGAAAGCACAAGTTACTAGCATTTGCCTAAAAACTACATAACTAGGATATGAAAGCACAAGTTACTAGCATTTTCCTAAAAGCTACATAACTAGTGGACCAACTCTCTGTCTGTAACAAGAACTATAGATCATGGGTGCTCGGGGGAAAGTAGCACAAACAGACAATGCAAACAACCAATCAACTAGTGAAGCCAATCAAGAACCTAGAGATATAGCTAGCAAACTGAGAAGCACATGCAGAGCAAGAGCAGAGCAGAGCAAAAGAACAAAGCATCAACTTTGTCAAAGGTATGAAATTGCTTAGGTTCAACAGAAAACAAAAATGCCCTGTCAATTTTCAGTGCCCTGTTTAATTGACCAAACAAGTGTTTTTATAGGCATAATACAGCAGCACAGTACTCCTAGTGATTCTTGGTGAACTGTGGAAGATTAAAGTACCAGATACTAACCATTTCAGTAAATATTAAAATGGCCAAAAAAGGCATCATTTGATGAAGCAAACTTGAAGCAGTAGATTAACCAAAAATAAGCTTAACCCTTCAGATACTAACCATTTTATCTAGTGTATAGTTTCTTTGTTTCAGATAGAACCAAGTTTTATCTAGTAGATTAACCAAGTTTCAGATATTAACCAAGGATCTTCCCTTGCAGAAATTGCACATGCCATTCAGAAAGAAAAAGCATTCTGAAGTAGAGTTCAGAAAAAAAATTGTCATCATCAACTAACGTCTCAGCGACTTCTACTATTTTTATTTTTTGAATTCTGGACTTCGACTGTTCTGTTATGTTGGGCTGCACGATGCCATACATTCCTCTATGCACTTCTAAACTTGTAAGATGTAACATTTCTAGTACACTACAGAAAGAACAACATGGACGTCTCATGACAGCCGGGAGGAGACTTGGAGTCAAACTACCGCTAGCTTGCTCAACTCCCTATGTTCCGACCTCCACGTACAATAGGTGGTTGCATGCAAATTCTACCTACTCTTGGAAACATATAGAGTCACAGGGCATTCCTTTCTTGTTTCTGTTCAAGAACCTTGAGAGGAAAAGACAACAAGTTGACGATTATTATCAGCAAAGACTAGCCAAGACAAACAACGCTATAACTGACTGTTTTGGTTGCATTTGGTTTTTCTAGATGTACAATATCTAAAACTAATGAACCAGGAAGAAAAATGTGAAAAATTGTGAGAGGGGGAGAGGGGGAGAGGAGGAGAGGAGGAGGGGAGCTCACGGGGGCAGGAGGAGGGTTGGTAGCACCACATTTTCTTGTACAGTTAACCAATTTTCTTGTCGGTTCGAGAGCTGGTAGCACCACATTGATGTGTTTATGCCAGCTAGAGCAGAACTAGTCGTCCTCACAACAGAACATTTGACAGGGCAACAGCAATAGAACTAGTCGTCCTCACAACTAAAATAAAACAGGGCAGCAACAACCAGCCATCATGCCTAACTGCCTACCCAATTCCCATTTCAATTTGCACTTGACCAAACCATGTCCATCGTGCCTAACAAGCAGCAACCTATTCATACAAGTCGGGTGAAACATGCATGTGCTAATCAAACATGAAGGAAGGGCATACATATATGATTATTAACCAATCCGAGAGACTTTGCGGGTTTTTTGAACCAAACCAAGTGCAAGTAGCGCTAGATTTTAGCCTTTCGCATCATCACCACTATGAATTCCACAACAGCCCTGACTAATTAACCGCATGATCATAGAAAAGGAGAAAAAATCCCCACCCAGTTCGTCGAACAGAGAAGAGCACAAAAATCCCCTCTAGTGAATTTTACCACGATCTACTACTTGGGGCCGCGAATTCGCAGGACTGTAGGAGCATGGAATGGATAATAAGGAGGCGCATACCTAGAGGAAGAGACGACCACCGACGATTCTGCGAAGTTGAAGAAGAAGAAGCCGATCTGGATGGATGATGACGATCTCCTCCGTGCGCTCCGTGGATATTTGGGCTCCTGTGTGCGCTCAACAATGGTGTCGGGGCGGCGCTGGCGACGGTGGTGTGGACGGGGCGGCGCTGGTGTCAGGGAGGCGTCGAGGGTGGCGGGGCGACGGTGGTGTCGGGGCGGCGCTGGCGATGGTGGTG
>NC_041381.1:377473084-377538138 GCF_002162155.2 Triticum dicoccoides | reverse complement strand
GAGACATTTCCCGGTAAGAGAGGCTACTAAAGATAAACAACTAGATAGTCAGATCCCACACATACCAAGCATTTCAATCATACACACAATATGCTCGATATGTGCAAATACAACGAAGCATCACAACATGACTCTACGACACAAGTACTTTATTTAAGGCTCAGGGAGCCATACATAACATACACAAAGGTACGGGTCTCACGACCCATCATACAAGTCATACAGTCATACAAACCAGCAGCGGAAGTAACTTGTCTGAGTACAGACAACTAGTAAAATAAAAGAGGCTTGGAAAGCCTACTATACTACGTGGTCCTTCACAAGCTCAGGGTCACCACCTGGGTCTTTAGCCTACTCGTTGATGTCAACGTCTACATAGAACCCATCAGAAGGGGTTGCAGCGTCTTCTGTAAAAATGTAGATTATAGCAACATGAGTACAAAGGTACTCAGCAAGACTTACATCAGATCCTACATACATGCATATTATCAAGAAGGGTTGGTGGGGTTATTGCAGCAAGCCAACTTTGACTCTTGGCTAGGCTATCCTACGATACTCCAACTTGAAATGGCTTTGCGCACACGAGTCCACTATTCACCACTTCAATACACTACCGAGGATTCACCTCCGTCTTCCTACGGAAGAGCCATCCTCGGCACTCACACTTATCTTGAGGCTTTTAGTAGTTTCCATTTACTTGTCTATGAACTGTATAGGCAACCAAGTAGTCCTTTACCGCGGACGCGGCTATTCGAATAGATCATGTTAACCCTGCAGGGGTGTACTTCTTCATACATGTTTCCACCACTTAGCGTCTGCACACGACATGTGCTCGGCAGACTTCAAACGAAAGCCGACGTGGGTGTAGACCACGACCTACCTAAACACTTAAGCCTCTAGTCCAGGTTTATCGCCTATCCAGGTTCCATCCGCACGGAGTCCGGCCGAGGTTTCCCATACGGCCCCGAACGATGTGAACAGGGTTCCCGAGATACCTAACGGGTATTCGGTACACCGTGCCACGTACCTACTGCATCACAGCCCACCCCTACGGTCAGCGCTGTCCACGGCCTCCAGTAGGCTACAAACACCAGAAACTACTTGCAACTCCTGGACAGAGAGCTAGGGTGAATAAGAAGTCGAGCGGGGTCATATTTCAGGGCCCAATGCATGGTAGTAGCTGTATCTTAAATCACACATACAGATCTCAGTGCTTAAGGTCGGCTTCAATGAAACAACCCACCATGTACTCCTACATGGCCTCTCATCGATACCTTTACCAAATCGTGTTCACCACACCACTCTCATTACCAACATAATCATTTCACTCTAGCCATCACCCAGATGAACCAGACCTGACACGACTCTAAGCATAGCAGGCATAGCAAGGTAGGAACAACACATACATATGGCTCAATCAACTCCTACACATGCTAGAGGGTTTCATCTAGTTACTGTGGCAATGACAGGTCATGCAGAGGAAATGGGTTCAACTACCGTAACACACAGCAGTTTGAAACGCGTTGTCTTAATGCAGTAAAAGAGAGCAGGAGCGAGAACATGGGATTGTATCGATATGATCAAATGGTTGGTTGCTTGCCTGATGGTTTGATGCACTGATACGGTTCTTCGTTAGGGTAATCACGGTACTCCTCGGAGGCAGAACCTGTCGCAAAGGACACCGATACACAACCATCACCAAACAATGTGCAACAATATGATGCATGCATGAAACATGGCAATATGAGTGTGTTGGGCTAATGCAACTAAAACCAGAAGGGTTTGAACAAATTTGAATCAAAGATTCAAATTTCAAACTCAAACATGGCCTTTTAAAGTGCTTTTCCTTATTCTTCTTAAAACATCAATTTAACTTGTTTGATCATGCATGAAAATAGTACAGATGGATAGATTGGATTTTTCTGATCATTTTTCATATATAATTTGTCCAATTTGGAGTTACAGAATAAAAGTTATGAATTTTTGAAGTTTAAATAATATTCTGGAATTTAATGATTTAAATTAAATCCAGAAATATAAATATTGCGCCAGCATGACGTCAGCATGACGTCAGTGGTCAACTGCGGCTGGCTGGGGTCAAACCTGACGTGTGGGGTCCACACGTCAGTGACAGGGGGGTTTAACAGGGTTAAATTAATCCTAATTAGGGATTAGTGGCGCTGGGGCCCACTGGTCAGTGTCAGGGGGGTTAACTAACAGTGGTTAGCGCTAATCCTAATTAGCTACAGGGCTGGGCCCACCTATCAGGGACTCAGGGGGGGTCCTGCCGTGGTCAAGGTGGGTCAAACCCACCGGCGACATGACGCCAGCGAGGTCCGAGACGGCGGCGCGATGCGGAATCGCGCTACAGGGCACGGGCGAGGCCATGCTTGGGCTCATTGGAGAGCCCTTGCTCCCGCGCGTCGAACGGTGGTGGTGGCCGAGCCTGGGGTGGCCGGTACCGTCGACGGCGAGCTCGTGAGCGGCGGCCGGAGTTCGGGTGCGGTCGGAATCGGCGTTGCAGGGCGTTAGGGGAGGTGTTGGTGCGTGCTACGTGCTCCTGGTGAGGTGTGGAGCACGATGGTGTGCTCGGCTTCGAGCTACAACGGCTCCAGCCACGGCGGCGACGAGGCACGGCGGCGGCGAGCTTCGGAGCTCAAGGGGGCGGCAGCTACAAGAGGCTAGGGACGACGGGGCAAGGGGGAATCGAGTCAGTGGCTCACCACGGAGCTGCAGGGATGGTTAGCGGGCTCGAGGACGACCGGTAGCTCCCGATTCGACGGCGACGGTCTCCGGTGGCCGAGGAGGGGAATGGCGACGTGGCGGCGATGCAGGGCTTCCGGAGGCCCGTGGAGCGGTGGGGAGGAAGAGGGGGTCGAGGCGGAGCTCCTGAGCTCAGCGGAGGGGCGAGGGGTGGCCGGTGATGGCTGCTATGGCGAACGGCGGCGATGGTGGTGTTCGGCCGTGAGAGAGGGAGCGAGGGAGAGGAGGGAGGAACCGCGGGAGAGTGAGAGAGAGCAGGGGGGAGGGCGTGGCGTCGTCCGGGGCATCGAGCGAGGAGGGGAGGGCAGGCAGGCAGGCGAGCAGGTGGCGTGGCGTGGTGGCGCGCGCGCGCGCCGGCCACACTCCCCTCCCTCTGTCGAGGACGAAGACGACAGAGGAGGGAGGCGGGCTGGGCCGCCTGCTGGCTGGGCCGGCCAGCTGGCTGGGCTGCACAGGGAGGAGCCCAGGTAAGCATTCTCCCTTTATTTATTTTCTTTTTCTAATTTCTGACATTTGTTTGATTTAAATAAAATATTAAATCATTTATTTACCTTATGCCAAATTTTGCAGGAGCTAGATATATTATTCCAGAGCTCCTTTATAAATGGCATAATATTTGGACATATATTAATATATATAAATAATATATTTCCAATGCAAAAATTTATGCATTAATTCCAAATGCCCAAAATAAATACCTATGAGCTCTTAAAAATATTGGTTTGATTTTTATCTCTGTCCAATATTTTCAGAGAGCAACATGAGCATTTTCTTGGACCCTTTTGGAGAAATTTTTATTTGGATCATTTTCAAAAATGATTCTGAGGGTTTCACAGATCCCCATTTCAAGTTTCTAATGAAAGAGTAAACATGATGCAACACTCTAATGCATGACTAGCTAGGGTGTGACAACTCACCCCCACTCAAAAGAATCTCGTCCCGAGATTTGGGTTCCTCCGGGAAGAAGGCGGGATATTCAAGTCGAAGACGATCCTCCCTTTCCCAGGTTGCTTCATCCTCAGAATGGTGCGACCATTGAACTTTGAGAAACTTGATATTATGACGTCGGGTGGTACGTTCGGCTTGATCGAGGATACGAACGGGGTACTCTCGATATGTAAGATTATCTTGGAGATCAAGCGTTTTGTGGTCCACTTCACGGATAGGATCCGAGAAGCAACGCCTAAGTTGAGAAACGTGGAAGACATCGTGGACTCTGGAGAGGTGCGGAGGTAGTTCCAACCGGTAGGCAACTTCTCCTCGTTTGGCGAGAATGCGAAAAGGTCCAATGTATCGAGGAGCCAATTTTCCTTTGATACCAAAACGATGGGTTCCCTTCAGAGGGGTGACCCGAAGATAGGCCTTCTCGTCAACCTCGAAAGTCATAGCCTTATGTTTTCGGTCATATTGACTCTTTTGACGAGATTGGGCTGTTTTCAACTTTTCACGAACGATACGAACTTGTTCTTCTGCTTCCTGAATCATATCCGGGCCAAAGAATTGTCTTTCCCCGGTCTCTGACCAGTTAAGGGGTGTTCGACACCGTCGTCCATAGAGAACTTCAAAAGGGGTTTTACCCAAGCTAGATTGATAGCTGTTGTTGTAAGCGAATTCGGCAAATGGAAGACACTTCTCCCAGTCCATTCCGAATGAGATAACAGAGGCTCGAAGCATGTCTTCTAGAATCTGGTTGACGCGTTCCACTTGACCACTCGACTGAGGGTGGAAAGCGGTGCTAAAGGAGAGACGGGTTCCCATAGCATTTTGGAAACTTTCCCAAAATCGAGAGGTGAAAAGACTTCCTCGATCCGAGTTAATTTCCAAAGGAACACCATGGAGGGACACTATTCGGGAGATGTATAAGTCTGCCAGCTGGCTAGCGGTTATACTCTCACGAACAGGTAAGAAATGGGCTACTTTGGAAAGACGATCGACCACGACGAAAATAGCATTATTCCCTCTCTTGGTCCTGGGAAAACCGGTAATGAAATCCATACCAATTTTATCCCATTTCCATTCAGGAATAGCTAAGGGTTAAAGGGTGCCAGCAGGCCGTTGATGCTCTGCTTTTACACGACGACAGACGTCGCAATTAGCAATATACTGAGCAATTTCTCTCTTCATCCTAGTCCACCAGAACCTCTGGCGTAGGTCCTGATACATCTTAGTACTACCGGGATGAATGGTGAGAGGAGATTCATGAGCCTCCTTAAGGATCAACTGTCGTAGATGCTGGTTCTTGGGAACCACTAGACGGTCCTCAAAGTACACAACACCATGATCATTTGTGGAGAAACAACTAGCACCTCCGCTAGCAATGTTCTCTTTGATTTTAGATATCCCCTTATCTCGCTTTTGGGCAGCGATGATTTGATCCGTAAGAGTAGGTTTTGCCACCAAGGTGGAAAGAAAACCTTGAGGAACAATGTGAAGGTTAAGCTTCCGAAATTCCTCATGGAGAAGCGGTTGACTTTGTTGTAACATCAGGTTGTTACAATAAGATTTACGACTTAGCACATCAGCCATGACATTGGCTTTCCCTGGGGTGTAGGTTATTCCTAAGTCGAAGTCTGTGATCAACTCAACCCAACGTCTTTGCCTGAGATTCAGATCCGGTTGGGTGAAGATGTACTTCAGACTTTGGTGATCAGTGAATATTTCACAACGATTACCGAGGAGGTAATGTCGCCAGGTTTTAAGTGCATAGACTACAGCTGCAAGCTCTAGATCATGAGTAGGATAATTCTGCTCATGTGGGTGCAATTGCCGTGAAGCGTAGGCGATTACGTGTCGATCTTGCATGAGAATGCAACCTAGTCCTTGTCGCGAGGCGTCGCAGTAGATAACAAAGTCCTTGGAGAAGTCTGGCGGTACCAGTACGGGAGCAGAGGTCAGGCGTCTTTTCAGTTCCTGAAAGCTGTGCTCACATTGTGGAGTCCATTCGAACTTCTTATCTTTCTTGAGGAGTTCGGTTAGAGGTTTGGCAACTTTGGAGAAGTTTTCGACGAAACGACGACAATAGCTCGCTAAGCCTAGAAAACTCCGAACTTGCTTGACCGATTCGGGTGGAGTCCAATTAAGGACGGCTTGAACTCGCTCAGGGTTAACAGCAATACCTTTACCAGATATTACATGACCCAGATAGGTCACTTCTGACAACCAGAATTCACATTTAGAAAATTTGGCATAAAGGCGATGCTCTCGAAGTTTCTTCAACACTAGCCTTAGATGTTCGGCATGTTCTTCCTCGTTCTTGGAGTAGATGAGTATATCATCGAGATAAACTACGACGAATTTATCCAAATACTCCATGAAGATTGAGTTCATTAACCGAGAAAAAGTGGCTGGAGCGTTGGTTAAACCGAAGGACATGATGGTGTACTCGTATTGACCATAACGAGTAACAAAGGCCGTTTTAGGAATGTCCCCGTTTCTGATTTTGATTTGATGGTAGCCCAACCTCAAATCCATCTTGGAGAAGACTGAGGATCCAGTGAGCTGATCATACAGATCGTTGATCCTGGGAAGTGGATATTTGTTCTTGATTGTGACCAAATTGACAGGTCGGTAGTCTACAACCATCCGGTCCGTACCATCCTTCTTCTTGACGAATAGGACGGGGCAAGCCCATGGAGAAGAGCTAGGTCGGATGAAACCCTTTTTCAAGGACTCATCGAGTTGTTTCTTAAGCTCGGCTAGTTCTAGTGGTGCCATCTTATAAGGTCTTCTAGCAATCGGAACGGTTCCTGGAATGAGGTCTATTACGAACTCAACATCCCTGTCAGGTGGAACACCTGGCAATTCCTCTGGAAAGACATCCGGGAAGTCACGGACTACCGAAATGTCCTCAAGGTCTGGCAAAGGGCTGGCGTTAAGAGAATATAATTGTCGCTTGGCTATTCGGGTCAAGACATTGACTATCTTCCCCGAAGGATGGGTGAGTTGAACAGTCCTAGAGAAGCAATCAATTTGGGCATGATGAGCTGACATCCAGTCCATACCCAGAATGATATTAATATCTGAAGATTTAAGGGCTATCAAAGATGCAAGGAAAACAAGTCTGTCGACTTGGATTTCATTTCCATGGCTTATTCTAGAAGTTTGCCATTTGGATCCCGGAGTTTGAATTACCATAGAGATTGGCATATCACCGAATGCAACGTTATGCAAACGAGCATAATTTTCAGATATAAAAGAATGAGAGGCTCCTATATCGAAAAGAACAGATGCCGGGTGGCAATTAACAAGAAGCGTACCGAGAACGACATTGGGATCCTCTTGAGCTTCTTCGGCAGAGATACAGTTGACATGGCCACGTGAAGCGGTGACCGGCTTGGCGTGGAAAACTTTTCCTGTCGGCTTGCCACGGCCAACAGCTTTAGCAGACTGGTTGGGGTTGGTCTGGGGACACTCACGCATATAGTGACCAGATTCCCCACACTTGAAACAAGTCACGGAACTGGTACGTGGAGGAGCATTGTTAGTTGGACCCCCATAGGGCTTGGCTGGAGCAGACTGTTGAACCGGGCGAGGCGCCTGGAAAGGTGGCCTCGGTGTGAACCTGGGTGGCAGGGCGGTGTTGGGCACCCACACGCGGCGCTTCTGAGGACCAGCACCGGATGAGGAACCCATGTCACGGCCATGCTTGCGTGTTGCGTCATAGTCAGTCTGACCAGTTTCAGCACTAATGGCTTTGTTGACAAGTTTCTGAAAAGTTGTGCACTCATGCAGTCGGAGGTCACGGCGAAGCTCGGGACTAAGGCCCTTACGGAACCTTGCTTGCTTCTTCGCATCAGTAGACACTTCCTCAGTTGCATATCGTGCGAGGTTACCAAACTCCCTGCTGTAAACATCCACAGAAAGTCGGCCTTGGGTGAAATTGCAGAATTCCTCACGTTTACGGTCCATGAGACCCTCCGGAATGTGATGTTCATGAAAAGCCTCGCTGAATTCAGCCCAAGTAGTGACATGGCCCGCTGGGCGCATAGCTCCATAATTCTCCCACCATAGACTGGCGGGGCCTTCAAGATGATATGCAGCAAAGGTGACCTTGTCAGCCTCCGCTACCAGCGCGGAACGCAGTTTGTGAGCGATACTGTGAAGCCAGTCATCAGCGTCGAGAGGCTCGACGGAGTGGTGGAATGTGGGTGGATGCAATTTGATAAAATCACTGAGTGACACCACGTTAGTCCTCTGATGGTGTGCTGTGTTCTGTTCAATACGCTCCAACAAACGGTTGGTCTCCCGCTTGTTTCTCTCAGCTTCCATCATAACCTCGGCTAGGGAAGGAGGATGAGGCAGATTTGCATCCCTGACTTCACTGCCTTCGGCCTGCTCTTGAGGGGCAGGGTTAGTGCGCGTGTTGACCATCCTAGGTAAACAAGACAATGATTTAGTCAGGATGATAAAATTCCGACATAGGACATAAAATGTAAGGAATAACTCGAAATGCAAGATGATCATCCGTATGACATGGTAGATACAGAAACTGCTTCTTTATTCCATCGTCATACACACCATACAGGGTTTAGTACAAGACCAAACAAAGTACTATTATGGTGAAAGGAGGATTACATCTCATCGGAGGCATTCCAAGCTCCTATACATTATTTTTCTACACCTCCGGAAAGAGTACAAACTAAGTCATATCCCACGAGTCACGCGGGACGATAGACGACACAGCTAGTGCGAACTAGTGATACTACCGCTAACTCAGACCGATCCGTAGTAGTCCTCGTAGAAGTCACCTCCATAGCCTGGAAGCTCAACATGATCATCCGGAAAAAGACGATCTCGCGGAGCTTGTGGACCATAGGGGCTAGGATGAGGTCTTGGACCAACAGACGGTGGCCTGCGGGGACCGCGAGGTGGGGTGATGCCTCCTACATCACGCCAACCCATCACGTCTGGCAGAGCAGATCTCACAGGATAGAGATCGCGCATATCTGAATATCCAGCTTGCACCGCCGGTGCGAACCGAGTCAAAGTGGCCCAGTGGTCAGCACGGGTATTGAAGAGCTCTAACCTCAAGGCCCGATTTTCACGGTCCTTATCCTCGAGCATCTCAGCAGTGGTGCGAGTCCGTGAATCCTCCTGAGTGGGGTCAGCATAGATAGCCTGGATATACCCTTGTGCTCCCGGAAGTGATCCTGGCATATACCGGAAATCAGAGTCCCGAAATAGTCCAGATCTGACTCGCATGATGGTCATCATAGAGTAGGCGGCGTCCTGCACAGCCATCTCAATGGTAACCCCGAGACCATAGGAGCAGTGAAGGGGCTCGGTGGATCCAGGATAAGATGGAAATATCCTGACAGTGCAGAGATACTGGCTTTGATTAAAGTCTCGAAATTGCTCTTCGACCGTGTACTCAGGATACCAGCGGTATCCAGCCTCAGTCATTACCCTGACCAACTTAGCAGTATGGCCGGGTACATCTAGGCATCGAGTCAGGCGAACCACTTGATTGAGGTCGCGAGTGGCCATCTGAAAGCACAATCATAATGCAAAGGCATTAGAATTTCTAGCAAAATTTCGGCAGCATAACAGCTGTAAATGCTCAAGAAGGATTTGAGACATTTGACAAAGGATTTCGTACACACTCAACATCATCATATCAAAGTTCTGAATCCATTCTAACAACATAATGTGGTAAGAGAACTGAACTAGGCTTGTATCCATCAAACTTATAAGGTACTACTGATTAGTAACACGTGATCCTGATAGAGAGAATAGATCCTAATTCCTTAACCCCCGGTGGAAGAATGGACTGACTCAAATCAGAATGTCATTAGATAAAGGAGTAAAAAGAGCCTTACGTTCCAACCCACAAACAATTCCCCTACATATAACTAAAGAATTTCTAGACTCAACATAGACCAGTTTGGCTTGGAGAACCTACAGGCAGTCCGGCTCTGATGCCAACGCTGTCAGGACCCCGACTCGATGTCACATCGATCTAGCCGGTAACACCTCATATCACTTTGCGGCCTCACGCACGGTATCCCCACGGGTGTCGCCTTACCTTTGCCCGGGACCGTTTGCGCCTTTTGGCTCACGTATATGATAGTGTCGCTAGCATCCATATGATAAGGAGCCCGGGCTGACATGACTAGTCGTAAACCCAAAGTGGCACAGACTTACAGGGACAGGCATCCATGACCCAGCTTCGAACGTGTCGGTCATCAGCAAGTGGGTCCGGGCTGTAGCACTGGGCTAGCAGGACTCCGGTAAACCGGGCTGTAGCGGGCTAACAGGACTCCGGTACTCAAAGCGTGACATTTCCCCGAAGGGACAGACACAGGAACGAAGAAGGACACATGCCGGCCAGCCTAAGTGTTCCAGAGCAGTAGCAAGCTACCAGGCTCAGCGGTAACACTAGGAGACATTTCCCGGTAAGAGAGGCTACTAAAGATAAACAACTAGATAGTCAGATCCCACACATACCAAGCATTTCAATCATACACACAATATGCTCGATATGTGCAAATACAACGAAGCATCACAACATGACTCTACGACACAAGTACTTTATTTAAGGCTCAGGGAGCCATACATAACATACACAAAGGTACGGGTCTCACGACCCATCATACAAGTCATACAGTCATACAAACCAGCAGCGGAAGTAACTTGTCTGAGTACAGACAACTAGTAAAATAAAAGAGGCTTGGAAAGCCTACTATACTACGTGGTCCTTCACAAGCTCAGGGTCACCACCTGGGTCTTTAGCCTACTCGTTGATGTCAACGTCTACATAGAACCCATCAGAAGGGGTTGCAGCGTCTTCTGTAAAAATGTAGATTATAGCAACATGAGTACAAAGGTACTCAGCAAGACTTACATCAGATCCTACATACATGCATATTATCAAGAAGGGTTGGTGGGGTTATTGCAGCAAGCCAGCTTTGACTCTTGGCTAGGCTATCCTACGATAGTCCAACTTGAAATGGCTTTGCGCACACGAGTCCACTATTCACCACTTCAATACACTACCGAGGATTCACCTCCGTCTTCCTACGGAAGAGCCATCCTCGGCACTCACACTTATCTTGAGGCTTTTAGTAGTTTCCATTTACTTGTCTATGAACTGTATAGGCAACCAAGTAGTCCTTTACCGCGGACGCGGCTATTCGAATAGATCATGTTAACCCTGCAGGGGTGTACTTCTTCATACATGTTTCCACCACTTAGCGTCTGCACACGACATGTGCTCGGGAGACTTCAAACGAAAGCCGACGTGGGTGTAGACCACGACCTACCTAAACACTTAAGCCTCTAGTCCAGGTTTATCGCCTATCCAGGTTCCATCCGCAGGGAGTTCGGCCGAGGTTTCCCATACGGCCCCGAACGATGTGAACAGGGTTCCCGAGATACCTAACGGGTATTCGGTACACCGTGCCACGTACCTACCGCATCACAGCCCACCCCTATGGTCAGCGCTGTCCACGGCCTCCAGTAGGCTACAAACACCAGAAACTACTTGCAACTCCTGGACAGAGAGCTAGGGTGAATAAGAAGTCGAGCGGGGTCATATTTCAGGGCCCAATGCATGGTAGTAGTTGTATCTTAAATCACACATACAGATCTCAGTGCTTAAGGTCGGCTTCAATGAAACAACCCACCATGTACTCCTACATGGCCTCTCATCGATACCTTTACCAAATCGTGTTCACCACACCACTCTCATTACCGACATAATCATTTCACTCTAGCCATCACCCAGATGAACCAGACCTGACACGACTCTAAGCATAGCAGGCATAGCAAGGTAGTAACAACACATACATATGGCTCAATCAACTCCTACACATGCTAGAGGGTTTCATCTAGTTACTGTGGCAATGACAGGTCATGCAGAGGAAATGGGTTCAACTACCGTAACACACAGCAGTTTGAAACGCGTTGTCTTAATGCAGTAAAAGAGAGCAGGAGCGAGAACATGGGATTGTATCGATATGATCAAATGGTTGGTTGCTTGCCTGATGGTTCGATGCACTGATATGGTTCTTCGTTAGGGTAATCACGGTACTCCTCGGAGGCAGAACCTGTCGCAAAGGACACCGATACACAACCATCACCAAACAATGTGCAACAATATGATGCATGCATGAAACATGGCAATATGAGTGTGTTGGGCTAATGCAACTAAAACCAGAAGGGTTTGAACAAATTTGAATCAAAGATTCAAATTTCAAACTCAAACATGGCCTTTTAAAGTGCTTTTCCTTATTCTGCTTAAAACATCAATTTAACTTGTTTGATCATGCATGAAAATAGTACAGATGGATAGATTGGATTTTTCTGATCATTTTTCATATATAATTTGTCCAATTTGGAGTTACAGAATAAAAGTTATGAATTTTTGAAGTTTAAATAATATTCTGGAATTTCCTGATTTAAATTAAATCCAGAAATATAAATATTGCGCCAGCATGACGTCAGCATGACATCAGTGGTCAACTGCGGCTGGCTGGGGTCAAACCTGACGTGTGGGGTCCACACGTCAGTGACAGGGGGGTTTAACAGGGTTAAATTAATCCTAATTAGGGATTAGTGGCGCTGGGGCCCACTGGTCAGTGTCAGGGGGGTTAACTAACAGTGGTTAGCGCTAATCCTAATTAGCTACAGGGCTGGGCCCACCTGTCAGGGACTCAGGGGGGGTCCTGCCGTGGTCAAGGTGGGTCAAACCCACCGGCGACATGACGCCGGCGAGGTCCGAGACGGCGGCGCGATGCGGAATCGCGCTACAGGGCACGGGCGAGGCTGTGCTTCGGCTCGTTGGAGAGCCCTTGCTCCCGCGCGTCGAACGGTGGTGGTGGCCGAGCCTGGGGTGGCCGGTACCGTCGACGGCGAGCTCGTGAGCGGCGGCCGGAGTTCGGGTGCGGTCGGAATCGGCGTTGCAGGGCGTTAGGGGAGGTGTTGGTGCATGCTACGTGCTCCTGGTGAGGTGTGGAGCACGATGGTGTGCTCGGCTTCGAGCTACAACGGCTCCAGCCACGGCGGCGACGAGGCACGGCGGCGGCGAGCTTCGGAGCTCAAGGGGGCGGCAGCTACAAGAGGCTAGGGACGACGGGGCAAGGGGAATCGAGTCAGTGGCTCACCGCGGAGCTGCAGGGATGGTTAGCGGGCTCGGGGACGACCGGTAGCTCCCGATTCGACGGCGACGGTCTCCGGTGGCCGAGGAGGGGAACGGCGACGTGGCGGCGATGCAGGGCTTCCGGAGGCCCGTGGAGCGGTGGGGAGGAAGAGGGGGTCGAGGCGGAGCTCCTGAGCTCAGCGGAGGGGCGAGGGGTGGCCGGTGATGGCTGCTATGGCGAACGGCGGCGATGGTGGTGTTCGGCCGTGAGAGAGGGGGCGAGGGAGAGGAGGGAGGAACCGCGGGAGAGTGAGAGAGAGCAGGGGGGAGGGCGTGGCGTCGTCCGGGGCATCGAGCGAGGAGGGGAGGGCAGCCAGGCAGGCGAGCAGGTGGCGTGGCGCGGTGGCGCGCGCGCGCGCCGGCCACACTCCCCTCCCTCTGTCGAGGACGAAGACGACAGAGGAGGGAGGCGGGCTAGGCCGCCTGCTGGCTGGGCCGGCCAGCTGGCTGGGCTGCACAGGGAGGAGCCCAGGTAAGCATTCTCCCTTTATTATTTTCTTTTTCTAATTTCTGACATTTGTTTGATTTAAATAAAATATTAAATCATTTATTTACCTTATGCCAAATTTTGCAGGAGCTAGATATATTATTCCAGAGCTCCTTTATAAATGGCATAATATTTGGACATATATTAATATATATAAATAATATATTTCCAATGCAAAAATTTATGCATTAATTCCAAATGCCCAAAATAAATACCTATGAGCTCTTAAAAATATTGGTTTGATTTTTATCTCTGTCCAATATTTTCAGAGAGCAACATGAGCATTTTCTTGGACCCTTTTGGAGAAATTTTTATTTGGATCATTTTCAAAAATGATTCTGAGGGTTTCACAGATCCCCATTTCAAGTTTCTGATGAAAGAGTAAACATGATGCAACACTCTAATGCATGACTAGCTAGGGTGTGAGAAGTCGTTGATATCGTACGCCTCATAGGTCATCAGGTTGTGCTCAGCACCCTGTGACAAGGCGAATATGAGTTGTTCTTCCGCGGAAGAATCCTCATGTAAAGGGTAAGACAGAAGCTTCTGCTTGAACCAACGCGTGAAACATGAGTTGTGCTCTTTGAGTATATCTCCGTCTGTCCTCTGTTGGCCTCGGTCATTGTACGTCTTCTTAATAAAGGTTTTGTGTTGTACCACCCAAGGATCGACCACGTCTATGTGTTGTAGCGCGACTAGGTTTGCTCTTTCAAAGTCGGCGAGTCGACCATCGAAGTCGACATGCATTTCGCGGCGACCCTCACGGTAACCCCATCCAGCGAGCCTGCCGAGGTGCCTATTGACGGGCAGACCAACGGGGTTCTCGATGCCTAGATAATTCGTGCAGTAGGAGATGCACTCTTCGGTCAGAAAGCCCCTGGCTATGCTTCCTTCTGGACGTGACATGTTGCGAACGTATCCTTTGATGACACCATTCATCCTTTCGAGCGGCATCATGCTGTGCAGGAACGTCGGCCCGAGTTGGATGATATCCTCCACTATATGGACCAGCAAATGCACCATAACGTCGAAGAATGCAGGCGGGAAGTACATCTCAAGCTCGCATAGTATCACCACGATCTCTTCCTGTAGCCTTCTGAGTTGCCTCACGCCAATCGACTTCCGAGAGATGACGTCGAAGAAGTTGCATAGGCCAAATAGCGTTTCACGGACGTGCGTGTCCATGATCCCACGGATTGCAACTGGAAGTATCTGTGTCATCAGCATGTGATAGTCGTGAGACTTCATCCCGCTGAACTTCTGCTTCGCTGGGTCTAGGTATCTGCTTATCTTCCCCGTGTAACCGTAAGGAAGTTTTACTCCCAGGAGGCAGGTGAAAAACTGCTCGATCTCCTCCTGACTTAGAGTGAAGCACGCGGGAGGGTAGTCATTTCCGGTCTTCTTGGCCTTTTTGCCTTTGTGACGACTTTCTGTGTCCTGCTTCGCCTCATCATCATCATCATCATCATCATCATCATCATCATCATCATTAGCGTGAAGCTCCTGCGTGATGCCCATTGATTTCAAGTCTGCCCTTGCTTTCGGCCCATCTTTGGTCCTCTCTGGCATGTTGAGCAGGGTACCAAGCAGACTCTCGCACACGTTCTTCGTGATATGCATGACATCAAGGCTGTGAGGCACACGGTGGATCTTCCAGTACGGCAAGTCCAAGAAAACAGACCTCGTTTTCCATACCTTCAGCAGCGGCTCTGGCGCCTTTCGCTTCTTTCCCGGCTCTGGCGCCTTTTGCTTCTTTCCCGGCAGTGGGCAGTCTTTCCAATTTTTCAACAGCTTATCTATTTCCTCGCCGCTCCTCATACACGGGCGTTTTCGGGGTTCGGTTTCACCATCGAACAGATCCTTGCGTTTCCTCCACGGGTCATCGTCACGAAGCCACCTTCGATGTCCCATGAACACGGTTTTCGAAGACCCGGGATCTCTATCTAGCTGGCGATACGTTGTGTCATCCATGCACCTTACGCATCCAGAAAATCCGTGGACTACCTGCCCCGCGAGATATCCGTAACCGAGATAGTCGTGCACCGTCGTGAGCAGTGCGGCTCTCATAGGGAAATATTCTTTCTCTGCGGCGTCCCACGTATTGGCTGGCGTTTTCCACAGCGTGTCAAGCTCCTCTTTCAGCAGCCCCAGATACAGATTGATGTCGTTCCTTGGTTGTTTCGGCCCTTCAATTAGCATACTCATGTGAATGTACTTCCTCTTCATGCACAACCAGGGGGGAAGGTTGTACATCCACACAAACACAGGCCAGGTGCTATGTGTGCTTCTCTGGCTGCCAAACGGATTGACTCCATCGGTGCTCGCGCCCAGCATGATGTTCCTTGGATCGTTCCCAAATTCCGAGTCTTCGAAGTTCAACGCTTGCCACTGGCTCGCATCCTTAGGGTGACTCAGCATCTTGTCTTTTTTATCTATCTCCGGATCATTTGCGTCATCTTCTCGCTTCTTCTCCTCCCTATCCGCGTGCCAACGCAGGAGCTTTGCTACCTTAGGGTCCGCGAAATAGCGCTGCAGACGAGGAGTGATTGGAAAGTACCACACCACTTTTCGAGGAGCTTTCTTCCTCTTCTTGTATCGAGTGACGCCGCACACCGGACATATGGTAGACTCCGCGTGCTCGTCCCGATAAATGATGCAATTGTTCATGCACACATGGTATTTCACGTGCGGTAAATCAAGAGGACACACAATTTTCTTCGCCTCCTCCAAACTGGTTGGGCACTTGTTCCCCTTGGGAAGACGTTCGTGCCAGAATGACATGTTCTCGTCGAAGCATGCGTCGGTCATTTTGTGTTTTACCTTCATCTCCAGAGCCATGAGCGTTACTTTCAGGCGGGTATCCTCGGGCCTGCATCCTTCATACAATGGAGTAACCGCGTCTAACTCAAGTTGATCCATCTTGGTTTTCTCTCGGGCGGCAGCTCTGGCGTTATCCGTCTGCTTGAGAAGCAGCTCTTGAATATGAGGGTCCTGCACCCAGCCCATCGATGGTCCAGCGTCGTCTACTCCGCCGGCATCATCATCTTCATGATCATGCCCGTCGCCTGCTCCGGCATCTTCCTCATCATCATGTCCTGCATCTTCTACATGATGACTGTGTACAGCATCACCGTCGTGATCATCTCCTGGGGATTCTTCGTCTTCTCGCTCGCCCGAGCCGCGGTGGTTGTCTTGCTGCCCTTCCTCATTTCTTGCCCGGCCCCCATGGACGACTTCGTAGTCATCTTCATCACCTTGCCACCGATAGCCATCCATGAAACCATGCAAGAGCAGGTGGTCCCGCACCTGCCCGGAATCCGGGTCCGCAATAAGGCTCTTCAGCTTGCATCTTCGACCCGGACATCTTATCTCCGTCTCGTTCTTTTGAAGCATCTCGGCCTTCGCGGACCTCAAAAACCTATTCACGATGCCTTCGGTCATCGTGCGGACCATGGTCGCCTGCGGGGTAGAGCAAAACGATATTTTAGAACCAAACAAAAATTTGGCATGACTTTCCCTAAAAATAGGACCAAAAAGAATGCTTAATGCCAAAATTCTCGCCGAAACGGAAATGAATCAACATTCCGGCAAAATATTGGCAACTATCGCATTTCAAATACCGGTACACCTCCAAACACAAACACATTTGCAACACCACAAACATATGCAACACCACGAACATACATAGATCTAGCTAGGCCGTAAAAAGTGCATGTGCACATTGTTGTAGGGAGAACAACATAAATATAGCTTCCCCCCTTACTTACCTATTAAAACAAGGTAATTTAACCACTTAATTTGAATGAATCTATGATGGAAATGAGGTGAAAAACAGGAGGCACCCGAGACAAGGAGGAGGTGGAGAGAATGAAGTGGGGAGAAAGTGAGTGTGGGTAGGAGAGGACTGTCCAAAATATCTTGTTGCTGCCCACTTACTAATGGCGCACCAGCACTAAATGTGCCATTAGTAATCCAGGTAACTAATGGCGCACCTTCTGGCGGTGCGCCATTAGTAGTTTTGCAAAAAAAAAAATACTAATGGCGCACTGATCCGCAGTGCGCCATTACTAGATTAAACTACTAATGGCGCACTTTATCCTGATGCGCCATTAGTATGTTTGGACAGGCGCACTAGTTAAAAAAAATTAATACTAATGGCGCACCCTTTGCACCGTTCGCCATTAGTAGTTACAACTACTAATGGCGCACTACGTCCGGATGCGCCATTAGTATGTTTGGACAGGCGCACTAGTTCAAAAAAAAATTGGTACTAATGGCGCACCCTTTTCCCGGTGCGCCATTAGTAGTTACAAGTACTAATGGCGCACTTTATCTGGATGCGCCATTAGTATGTTTGGACAGGCGCGCTAGTTCAAAAAAAATTGATACTAATGGCGCACTCTTTGCCTGGTGCGCCATTAGTAGTTTCAACTCTAATGGCGTATCAGAAGGTGGTGCGCCATTAGTATATACTAATGGCGCACCTACTCTCTGGTGCGCCATTAGTGTCAATCCCATCTATAGCCCTTTTTCTAGTAGTGTCATAGGCTAGCTCCTAGGGTTTAGCCTCTATGATCTCATGGTAGATCAACTCTTGTAATACTCATATCATCAAGGTCAATCAAGCATGAAGTAGGGTATTACCTCCATCGAGAGGGCCCAAACCTGGGTAAACATCATGTCCCTAGTCTCTTGTTACCATTAGCCTTAGACGCACAGTTTGGGACCCCCTACCCGAGATCCGCCGGTTTTGACACCGACAGCTATATATACCCCTCCACCCTCTCCTCATTCGGGGGGAAAGCCATCAGAACGTGCCTACACTTCCAGCATTCATTTTCTGAGAAAGGACCACCTACTCATGTCTTGAGGCCAAGATATTCCAATCCAACTATTTGAATCTTGATCTCTAGCCTTCCCCAAGTTGCTTTCCACTCAAATCATCTTTCCACCAAATCCAATCCTATGAGAGAGAGAGAGTTGAGTGTTGGGGATACTATCGCTTGAAGCACAAGAGCAAGGAGTTCATCAACATCACACCATCTATTACCTTTTGGAGAGTGGTGTCTCCTAGATAGGTTAGGTGTCACTTGGGAGCCTCCGACAAGATTGTGGAGTTGAACCAAGGAGTTTGTAAGGGCAAGGAGATCGCCTACTTCGTGAAGATCTACCCTAGTGAGGCAAGTCCTTCGTGGGCGATGGCCATGGTGGGATAGACAAGGTTGCTTCTTCGTGGACCCTTCGTGGGTGGAGCCCTCCGTGGACTCGTGCAACCGTTACCCTCCGTGGGTTGAAGTCTCCATCAACGTGGATGTATGATAGCACCACCTATCGGAACCACGCCAAAAACATCCGTGTCTCCAATTGCGTTTGCATACTCCAATCGCATCCCTTTACTTTCTTGCAAGTTGCATGGTTTACTTTCCGCTGCTCATATACTCTTTGCATGCTTGCATGAATTGTATTAAGATCACTTGACTTGTGCTAAGTTGCTAAAATCTGCCAAGAATTAAAATTGGGAAAAGTTTAAGTTTTTATTTGGTCAAGTAGTCTAATCACCCCCCCCCCTCTAGACATACTTTTATGAGGAAATAGCATGCAGAAAAATAGAGCAAAAGTATCAGGTCACCACCGGACTTAAGTTTATAACTCAATCAACAAACACTTCAGAAGAGCGAGAGTTGCAACTTAACAAAAAAATGCCCATATAGATAGACCCGCTTGAAGACTAACTCAAATTTTTCCCCTTTTCCATCCAATGACCAAAAGGGACGAAAAATGAGGACTAACACCCCTGAAGAGTTTCATCCCGTAGTTGATGGAGGAGCGCCAGCATTGTTGGGGTCGGTTGTTGGAGTAGGGCATGCCGCAGTGTTGTCCAAGTCTTCATTTTCATCGGTCTCGCGCGATGAAGAATATGAGCTGGGCACCAAGGGAGGAACTTCGACTTTCTTGAATTTCTTTGCCGGGGAATTAGACCAGCTGAAGTCCTGCTTGAAGCCCATCTGCTTGAGATCCTCATCACCGTAGAGATGAGTCAGAATAGACCAAGTGCGATCAAAAACTTCATGGAGGTAGTAGTGGTTCTTCTTCACTGAATTATGTATAGCAGTCATGTTGTGAAGAATTGAACCAAACTGACGATTGACCTATTTATGGTTGCGACCAACCTTCTGATGAAGACTGAGGAGAAGCTAACGATCAGTCATCACCCTTGGAGTTGTGGCTTGAGGACTTTGCTTTGAGGCATTGGCGGCAGAATCATGAGTGGCAGAATCATCATTGGTGGAATACGATGCAGCTTTGCGGAACTATCCATCCAACAGATGGATGCCCTCATCAACAATTGCAGTGGCCTTGCCCTTTTCATCGGCTGAGGAAAATGTCCGCTTGAGGACTTCAATAGGGGGCAAGTAACTGCCATGGTTAAGTGTGTCGGCCTTGTAGTTGATTGAAGACCTTGATCTGAGGAATCTTATAATCCAAGGAGTGTAAGGCTTCAGTTCAAAGGGAGATAGTGCAACATTTGCCATAGTCTGCATGAAGAAGTCATGGTAGTTTATTGGGATACCATGCATGATATTGAACAGTAGGTTCTTCATGATGCCAATGACTTCTTCATCATTCGAGTCATTGCCTTTGATTGGACTCAATGTCTTGGTCAAAATGTGATAGACAGCCCAAGGCACATATAGCAATTCCTTCACGAGGAATTTGGTCCTTGGGGCTTGACCGGGCTTCAGTGGCTTCATCAGTACTTGCATGAAGTGAAAACCCAGCTCTGGTTCATGATATATACGACTGGCACCTTCAAGGGGAGGACTGGCAGGCAGGGCATGAAGTAATTCAGAGGCCGGTGCTTTGAAGTGAGTGTTCTCTGTCATCCAGTCCAACACCCAAGAGTTGACATCTTCAACATTTCCGGTGATGTGCAGCGTCGCATAGAACTGAAGAATGAGTTCTTCATTCCAATCACACATGTCTGTGCAAAAGTTGAGCAATCCAGCGTCATGAAGAACACTGAGTACTGGTGTGAAGCACGGCAGTGATTCCATGTCCACATGAGGAATATGCGCATGATCGAAGATTTTGTCCTTATCTAAAAGCAGTGAAGAATAGAAGTTTGCTTAGCTGGTAGTGCAGAAACACTTCCTTCTAAGATGAGCAGAGTCATAAGGGTTATAGTCGGTGAAGAACACATGCTCATGGAAGAAGTCATCAGCCTTGAATTTTGGCGTCTTCGAGAATGGATTCTTCGGCTTCGGCTGAGGAGTATCAGTCAATTGCAGCACAACCTCAGGAATCTCAATCGCTGGAGTCGCAGGCTGAGGAATTCCAGCTTCTGCTTGAGTAGCAGCCTGGGTCTCCATTTCTTCAGCAGCTTTGTCATCAGGCCATCAACACTAGTGGCTAGAATTTCTTCAAGAATGGAAGGCGCAGTGTGAATTTCATCAGAGCCCATTTGAACTTCAGTAGGTACTGGGGACTGAGGAATTTGTTGCAGTGGCGTGAACAAAGGAGAGTTGGGGTGCTGACTTTCTGAAAAGTCATCATTCATCACAGGCGTGCTGCTCCAATTGTCCACGTCTTCATCTTCTTACATTTCTTCAATGCCTGCCTCTTCAACTGTGAACTGAGGCAGTGGCGATGATACCTAAGGAGTTGAAGTGAAAGTGTCCACTTCAATTTCTTCATCCATCTGCTCTGTCGAAGCAGTAGAAGGATTTACTTCATCAGATTCACTCGGAATCACATAGTCTTCGCCAAAAGGAATGATTTCCTTTGATGGCATGCTTGAGAGAGGAATAACATCAATTGGGTTCTCAAGTGAGCTTGTCAAAATCTTCGCCTTCTTGAGTGCAGAAGATTCTAAGGAAGCAAATGCTTTCCTTTTCTTCAGTGCAACTTTCTCCGCAGCCTTTGTTTTCTTCACTTCTAAAGCAGAAGGAAGAATTAGACTTGGTGTTGGCGTTGGTGCAGGAGGAGAAGAGGAAATTGGAGAAATTTCTTCAGGCACAACTGATGCAGTTGTCCTGTCTTGTTCAGCTTCTTCAGGCGCAGCTTCAGATACTTCAGCTGGCCTGACTTATTCTTCAGGCACAACACTAGTGGTTTACCTAGCAATTTCATCAGCGGCTGGAATTTCTTCAGCAAGGGGCTTGCAGTTTCATCAGCAGCCTGATTTTCATCAGCAGTGTTGGCATGTTCTTCAGTTGGCTGAGCAGATGCTTCATCCTGAGGAATTTCAATATGTGTTGGATCAGCAACATTGGAAGTGAGTCCTTTCGCCATTTTGACGAATCTGACTTTGGCTCCCAGCCATTCTACCTTGTAGGCATCAAATTCATCACTAAGCTTTTTGATCTCAGATTGCAGAGCGATGAGTTGTTCAGGCGATAGCGTGAGCACGTTGTCCTTCAGATAACGCTGTTTGTTATACTGAGCTTTCTTCACAGTCCTGGCTTGTTCATATTTCCATTTCTCTTCAGAGTGAAAGCCGTCAACATATGACTTTGTCCAGGAGTGAGGTCTAACTCTGGCAAAGGAGTGTTCGGGTCTTTGTGCTAGAGGTCAATGAAATCCAGGATCTTCTTGGGATCCAATAGAAGAGGCACGACACTTCCCTTGGCTCTAGCGTCCCTTTGTTGTCTATCTTTGATGATTTCGGACAATTCTTCATCATCAGCTTCATCATCATCAGACGGTACTTGGAAGGCAACTTGGTTCTTGTGAGGACTTGGTCTAGTGCCTCGTCCTGCAGTGGCCTTGGTCTTCAGCAAAGTGGGGCTTTTTGAAGACAGAGGAGGAGCTGAAGAACTTGCAGAATCTCCTGAGGCAATTGAGATGCCTGTTGTCCTTTGGCATGTGGCGAGATGCACAGGTGCTGAGAACTTTGCCGGAGGAGCTGAGGGTTTTGCAACCTGAGGAATTGGAGCAGCTTGAGGGTTTTGCCGTGAGGGCACAGATGAGCTTGGCTGTGAGGGCATTGCTGAGGTTGGAGGTTTACGAGCAGGCTTCTTTGGCATAGCCTTCTTTCTTGTGGAAGCCTCAGCAGCGGCAGTAGCAGAATCTTCATTGAATTTCCTCACTGCTTCTTTGGCATGTTTGGCCAACTTGGCTTGCCGCTTGGCCCATTCATCAGCATAATCCTCACCAAGTTTGATGCTTGTGGGATCACCTCTTTGGCCAGGTGCCAACGGAGGCCTTGGGCAAGGAGGGTTTAGAGCGAATTTCTTCATATATTTTGGAGTAACATATTTGTACTCCCTCAATTCCCGTGCCCATCTTCATCCAATTTTTTGTATGCGCACCTTGCGCTCATTCTTTGTTTCCTTCCCATGCGTTGCCTCATCAGGCGTGCAGTACCCTGCATAAATGTCAGCAGGGATCTCAAAAGCAGTGTTGACTTCCAGTTTCTTTCCTCCCTTCCGAGGTCTTTTGCCATCTGCCATTTTCTTCAATCGAGGAATTTGAACTATTGAGTTCTCTGAAGAAGTATGCAGCTTTTCTTCGAGGATTGCTACAGATGAGTTAAGTTGATGAGAACCTAGTGATTCAGCAGCAGACATGTGTACCTATGAACAGAGTATAGGTGCAAAGAATTTGGAGAGGTCATATGCGTTCTCAGAAGTTTTTTCCAAAAAGGAACAAGTTTGAGGAAATTGACCAGATATGTCTTGAATAATTTCACTAAGCGTTCTTTGACTTAGGTTCCAGAGTTGTGTGGATTGTGAAATTCACACAATTGAGGAATCTTGAGGAAAAACAACACTTAGAGAAACAAATCAAGAACCGATGATTGTGTGAGGTGTTTAGAGTGTGGAAGTTGAAGAATAAAGACCTTTTGAAGATTTTATGGAAATCATCAGAATCAACAAAGGCAGTAAAAATAACTTTTAATTACCCTTGACAAAGAACATGATGAACTGAGAAATGTAGATTTGGAAGTTCGTCAGTCCAGATCTTCCATGCCCTAACTTGGCAGAGGAATACAGCTACGGCGGCGGCGGAGAGAAGATGTCCGTGGCTGGCGCGAGTACGACGGCGACGAGGTCGAGGCAGTGAAGCTCTTCCTCATCGGCGACGATCAAGGTAGCACCGGCGCTAGGGCTTGAGATCTCGAGCGAGGAGAGTGAGATCATGCGGGGTAAATGCAGTCTGAGGAGGGTGAGGGGTATTTATAGCCGTAGTGAAAAAAAACGCTTGCCCGAGGAAAATGGACGAACTGGCCCCTGACCCTTCTCATCCTAGCGGCATGTGTCACCCATGTACAGTGTGGTGGAGATTGTGTAAGATCGTGGGTGAATAGATAACTCTTATCATGGGATGTGTAACGGTTTGAGCGGCAAAAGCCGAAAATTCAGATAAGAATATTTTAAAGTTTCGTTCGCAATTTCTTCAGCTGACAAGGCCACAGTGAAGATTTTGAACGGGTTTCAAATAGAACGCACATGAAAAAATTGTGAACAGACTGAGTTGAGTTTAGCATAGAGGGGGAAAGGGTCCGATCACATTCACTTAGCAGAAAAATCAACTTGAAGAATTAGCAATAAGTGAATGTTGTAGAGGACATAAAACTCAAGTATATATATAGTCAATGAAGAACAATGACGGAAAGAGTGAAGACAATGCAAAGTTGAAGAATTTGAAAAACTGAGGAATTTCAAAAATGACAAACTCAAATTGAAGATTTTCAACTTTGGTTGGTGGCGTAACCCACCGTATAAGAATGATGATTTCAGACACCGCGTATAATTGTCGTAGGGTTCTGAGAATCAAATTCTTCACACTTAGAAATATAGTCTTCATTGATTGAAGAAAAATGTTACTTCGTGTGTTGCACATCTCAGTAATCAAGTTTGGATAAGTGTTAGGATGTGTGTCCTTTTCAAAGAACATTCGAAGATTCTAAGATATTTAGCTCACACTGCAACTTGCTAAATCTCTTCTCATCCAAGGGTTTTGTGAAGATATCGCCCAGCTGGTCTTCAGTAGTTGCATGGTCGATGGAGATGTCTCCCTTCAACACATGGTCGCGAAGAAAATGATGATGAATCTGGATGTGCTTTCTCTTCGAGTGCTAAACTAGGTTGTGAGCAATCTTGATAGCACTCTCATTGTCGTAGTAGAGTGGCACATTCTTCACATTGATGCCATAGTCCTTGAGGGTTCGCTTCATCCATAGCAATTGAGCACAGCAGGATCCAGCAGCAATGTACTCAGCTTCAGTAGTAGAGAGTGATACGCAGTTTTGCTTCTTCGAGGACTAACATACCAAGGATCATCCGAGGAAATGACATGTGCCTGACATTGACTTGCAGTCCACCCGATCACCAGCATAGTCAGAGTCTGAATATCCAATGAGATCAAAGGAAGAGCCCTTGGGATACCATAATCCAAGTGTTGGTGTGTGAGCTACATATCAAAGACTATGCTTCATAGCGTTATGGTGTGATTCCTTCGGTGTAGCTTGAAATCGGGCACACATGCAAACACTAAGCATAATACCCAGCCTAGATACACATAGGTACAATAAAGAGCCAATCATGGAGTGGTATACCTTTTGATCGAAGTCTTTGCCATTTTCATTAGTGCATAGATGGCCATTTGTGGGCATAGGGATTTTGACGCCTTTGCAATCTTGCATGCCAAATTTCCACAACACATCCTTGAGGTATTTCTCCTGAGATATGAATATGCCATTGTATTGTTGACGAATTTGAAGACCTAAGAAGAATTTCAATTTTCCCATCATAGACATTTGATATTCTTCACTCATCATATATGCAAATTCGTCACTGTAACATTGGTTAGTACAGCCAAAGATAATATCATCAACATGTATTTGGCACACGAATAATTCATCATCATATGCTTTGGTGAAAAGAGTTCGATCAAGTGAACCGGGTTTGAAGCCTTTATTCATGAGGAATTCCTTTAGTGTGTCATACCACGCCCAAGATGCTTGCTTGAGGCCATAGAGGGCCTTGTTGATTCTGTAGACGTGATCTGGAAATTTTGGATCCTCAAAACCTGGTGGTTGAGCAACATATACTTCTTCCTCAAGCTTACCCTTGAGGAATGCACTTTTCACATCCATTTGATGTAAGATGATATTATGATGGTTAGCCTAAGCAAGCAATATGCGAATAGCCTCAAGTCTAGCAACAGTTGCAAAAGTTTCATTGAAATCAATTCCTTCAACTTGTGTGTAACCTTGAGCTACAAGACGAGCCTTATTCCTCACCACAAGGCCATTTTCATCTTGTTTGTTGCGGTAGATCCATTTGGTACCGATAATGTTGTGCTTGCGTGGGTCTGGTCGCTTGATAAGTTCCCACACATTGTTGAGCTCGAATTGATGCAATTCATCTGGCATGGCTTGAATCCACTCAGATTCCATGAATGCTTCATCAACTTTAGTGGGCTCTGTAATAGAGACAAACGCAAAATGCCCACACAACTTAGATAAGTGTGAAGCTTTTGAGTGCATGAGAGAACCTGGTGCTTTGATGTCATCGATGATCTTCTCGATCTGCACTTTGTTTGCAACACGAGGATGTGCGGGTTGATGACTTTGCTTAGGCCCATCAATTTCTTCAGGACTAGTTTCTTCAGCAGCACCAGTGTGATTTTCTTCACGATCCGGAATGACTTCTTCAGTAGATTCTTTGGTAGGGATGATATCCTCAGTAGCTTTGAACTTGATGGATTCCTCAGGTGAAATTTCATCTAGCACAAGAGGTAGGTGCTCTCTTTGCGAGCCATTAGTTTCATTGAACCGCACATCTACAGTTTCAACAATCTTGTGATGATTGATGTTGAAGACTCTATAGGTATGCGAGTCCTTTCCGTAACCAAGCATAAAACCCTCATGTGCTTTCGGTGCAAATTTAGAGTGATGGTGAGGATCTCTAATCCAGTATTTAGCACCGAAGACTTTGAAATAACTTACATTGGGTTTCTTGTCAATGAGGAGTCCATATGAGGTCTTTTTGAAGAATTTGTGAAGATATACCCTGTTGATGATGCACGCAGTATCAATGGCTTAAGGCCAAAAGCATTGAGGTGTCTTGTATTCATCAAGCATGGTGCAAGCCATCTCAACAAGAGTTCTGTTCTTGTGCTCCACGACGCCATTCTGCTGAGGAGTATAGGGAGCAGATAACTCGTGAGTAATACTAAGTATATCAAGATATTCATCGAGACAAGTGTTCTTGAACTCAGTTCCATTATCACTCATGATATGCTTGATCTTCACACCGAAGTTAGTAGAAGCTCTTGAGGAAAATCGTCTGAAGTCTTCCTGCCCTTCATTTTTGTAAGTGATGATATGCACCCATGTGCAACGAGAATAGTCATCAACTATGACAAAGCCATATAATGATGCAGAACTAGAGAACGTGGCATAATGAGTAGATCCAAAGAGATCCATATGAAGTATTTCAAAGGGACGAGAAGTGGCCATGATAGTCTTCGAGGGATGCTTGGCTCTGGTGATCTTTCCAACCTCACGAGCCCCACAAAGATGACCTTTGAGGAATTTGACACCCTCAATGCCAATGACATGCTTCTTCTTCGCGAGTGTATGCAAGTTCCTCATCCCAGTGACCAAGTCATCAATGCCATAGCCAGCATTCTGAAGCTTTTGCAAGTAGACATGTGGCAGGCTGTGGTCCTGCAGAGAAATCAACAATATACAAGTCTCCTTTCCTAAAGCCTTCGAAGACTTTGGAATTGTCATATTCCATCAGCACAATGCAATGATATTTGCCAAAGACGACAACCATATCAAGATCACAAAGCATTGAGACAGACATGAGGTTGAATCCTAAGGACTCGAGAAGCATGACTATGTCCATGTGTCTATCCTTTGAGATCGCAACCTTACCTAGACCAAATACCTTGCTTTTGCCTTTGTCAGCGTAGGTGATATACTTCATATGAGATGGTGACAAATCAGTGCCCATCAATAATTTCCTGTCACCGGTCATGTGGTTTGTACATCCACTGTCGAGGACCCACTCAGTAGCTTTAGGTTGTTCGTCCTGCAGATGAATTAGTGCAACTTACAACCCATATACTTCATTAGTGAAGAATATGATATCAATTTCATCAATAGTAATAGATATAGTAATATGAGGACGTGAGAAATGAGTGATTCATTTCTTCATGATTAGCTTGCGTCCATTCAAGCACATTCAGGTCTCCAACAAATTCTTCAGATGATTAAGTTCGTCTAGAGACCTGACCCTGCACAATAGATTAGTTCTTTTTCTTCACCACCCACATCTGGAGGGGTGGCAAAGAATTCATCATTCTGCGAGCTCCATAAGAAAAAGATGGCATTGAAGCCAGTGCACTTTGTTTCACAGAAGAGTGGTTAGGATAAGCATATGAATAAGCAGAGAAATTCTTCGAGGACATATGAACATAATGGTTTGAAGAATAATGCACATATTCATGGCCTTTAGACATACCCTGCGAAATAGAAGTGTTAGCACGATGATGTATATGAGGATTTTGATCCATGTGAGGAATTTGATCCATATGAAGAATTTGATTTGGGGTTCCTATTCTTCATAGGTGGTGTCATGATGACATTCACCTGAAGATTTTCAAGGCACCTTTTGGGAACCCAGATTTTCTTCATAGGGGGACCGCTCCTGCAGTTAGTTCCAACATATCAAGCAAATACTTCACCATTTTGATTCTTGAACAATTTATAGTTGGAGTCAAATGACTCGTCAGAGGAATATGAAGAATCACAAGTAAAGCCAGATAGAGTGCATGGATCTACAAGAAGTCCTTTTGCAGCAACCAATGAGGTTTTGGGATACTACTCAGGTTTCCAGTAGGTCCCATCAGTATTGAGTTTCCTCTCAAAGGCAATACCCTCTTTCCCAGGGTTCCAGTTCAAGATCTGCTTCTTGAGCACATCACATAGAGTCTGATGCCCTTTGAGGCTTTTGTAAATGCCTATCACATATAATTCCTTCAGCCCTGCATTATCATCAGTGATACTTGTGGTGTCCTTAGATGAGGAATTTGTGACCACAGAGATAGTTGAAGAATTTGTAGCAATAGAATCATTTGAACATTCAGGTGATGAATTAGCAGATTCATGCTCAATGCATTTCAGACATGGTGGAATAAATTCTTCCTAAGCGGAACTGATCCGTTGAGCAAGCAATGAATCGTTTTCCTTCTCAAGATCTTCATAACTCACTTCTAACTTCTCAAGATCTTGCTTTCTCTAAAGAAATTCATAAGAAAGCTTCTCATGATCAGTTAAGAGAGTGTTATGATGATTTTGAAGGTTGTCAAACTTAGAGTGAAGTTTTTGAAGACTATCAGTCAAAGCCTTGGTTCGATTCAATTCCTCACCCAACATATCATCGCTTTCATCAAGCATGTTTTGAACTTTTTCAAGAGCACTTTGTTGTTTAGTGGCAAGGGAAGCAAGTTTGACATAGCTGGGTCCAAATTCATCACCCGATTCATCATCACTAGATTCGGAAAGGTAGCATTCAGTTACCTTGGCACCCTTTGCCATAAGGCATGGTGCAGTGGATGATGATTTAGGTGTGAAAGTCATCTCCTTGAGTGATTCCTTGAAATCCTCAAACCACAGATAATGACTAGTATGATGGCCTTCGTAGACTTCAGAGAGTCGGTCCCAGATAAGCATCGCATGGTTGTGATGCATGATGTTCCTGAACTGATTTTGGGACAAACAGGAGCAGATGACATCCTTCCCTGTGAAGTTGAGTAGAGTGTACTTGCGAATATCATCAGCCTCCGCCATCTTGCATAGATCGGTAAGACCAATCTCAGTGATGGTCCACAGTTTGTTGTTCATCGCCATGAGTAGCTTCTTCATCATGGCCTTCCACTTGGGATACTCATGACTGTCAAAGATGGGGCAAGGCACTTTCTTCATTCCTGTAGTCGACACAACTGAAACTCTAGGCGGTTAAACCAAAATCTCATAGAACAACGGAGTACCTTGCTCTGATACCAATTGAAAGTGCGTTAAGTCAACTAGAGGGGGGTGAATAGGCGATGTTTACAAATTCGTCACTGAGGAATTTCAAGGTGAGGAAATTACTAAGTCACGAACAACTAGCAGCGGAATAAGTACTCAGGTATAAGCATCACGGAGCAATAGCATAGTCATCATGATGAATGAAAGACAGACACAAAGTACAGAAAGCGTAAACACGGGATAAGCAGGCTGAAGACAAAGTGACTGAAGAAATAGGATTGAGGAAATAGAGAAAGTCTTCAGTCAAAGTCTTCAAACAGTAATGATCAGGTTCATCAACACATGAATGAGGAAATGAAAGGGTTGAGGAAATAGAACCAGTAAGCTTGGTGAAGACAATGATTTGGTAGACCAATTTCAATTGTTGTGACAGTTGTATGTCTGGTTGGAGCGGCTGAGTATTTAAACTCGAGGACACACAGTCCCAGACACACAGTCCTCACCGTATTCTCCTTGAGCTAAGATCACACAGACCTCGCCCAACACTCTTGGTAAGTCTTCACAGGTGACTTCCAAACCTTCACAGACTTGGTCACTCGGTGATCCACAATTCCTCTTGGATGCTCAGACCATGACACCTAACTGTCTGGAGGATACACAGTCCTCAAAGGTAACAAGCGTCAGTTCCACATAGGAACAATCTCTTCAGTGATGCTCAATCACTTTGGGGTTATAGGTTTGGGTTTTTCCTCACTTGATGATTTTTGCTCAAAGTCCTCGGAGGATGGGATGCTCTCAATTGACAAGTGTCAGTTTCTCTTGGAGCAGCCAACCTGCTTGTTTGTAGGAGGCGGCTATTTATAGCCTAGGGAGCAGCCCGACATGATAAGACATAAATGCCCTTCAAGGATATGACCGTTAGATGGTAGGATATTTTGGACAGCTGGTGCGTAGCACAACAATGGTCGGATTTTGAGGTTCGAATTCCTTAGGGCTATCATGATCCTAATTGTGTAGGCAATCCGCACTGGCGAATTCCTAACTCCTCAGTCAGAACAAATTCCTCAGAGACCAGAAGATATGTGTCTCTGTCACAGAAGAAATTTATTGAACTGATATGAGATTTCCAATGGTTTCACTCGAAAGGATTAGGTAGGTGTAGGATTTTGAGATGAGCATCACATGGAAATCAGTTTCCTTAGTATTACCTCGACCCCCTTTAACGGTATGGTGTTTCCTATGAATCAAGAAAGAGAAAATGAAACTACGAAAACAAAAGTCTTCACGCTTCATAATCCTCGCATGAATATCCAAGTCTTCAAGGTTGCACCAATTTCATCACTTTCAAAGTCTTCAGGAGAACCAAAGTCTTCAGCCGAAGACATTCATTTTTAGGGGTCGAATTTCACTGTAAATATAGAACTCCTCATCGACTTATAGAGCATGTGTACACTCACAAACATATTAGTCCCTTAACCTATAAGTCTTCAATACACCAAAATTACTAAGGGGCACTAGATGCACTTACAATCTCCCCCTTTTTGGTGATTGATGACAATATAGGTTAAGTTTTCAACGGGGATAAACATATGAATTGAAAGTGCTCAATATTGAGGAATTAGATTGCAAGATATAGAAGAACTCCACCTGAAGATGTGCATAGTGAAGAATTTGCTTTTGAAGCAATGCACAATTGAAGAGTAGAATCATGGAGATCTCCCCCTATATCTTGTAATTCATACACGCATTTAACATATCAAATGAAGAATTTGAAATGCATGATGAAATATGGTGACTGATGTAATTCAGCATGCGTGCATAGCATATATGAGGAAATAGCATGCAGAAAAATAGAGCAAAAGTATCAGGTCACCATCGGACTTAAGTTTACAACTCAATCAACAAACACTTCAGAAGAGCGAGAGTTGGAACTTAACAAAAAATGCCCATATACATAGACCCGCTTGAAGACTAATTCAAATTTCTCGCCCTTTGTCATCAAATGACCAAAAGGGATGAAACATGAGGACTAACGCCCTGAAGAGTTTCATCCTGTAGTTGATGGAGGAGCGCCAAAGTTGTTGGGGTCGGTTGTTGGAGTAGGGCCTGCCGCAGTGTCGTCCAAGTCTTCATTTTCACCGGTCTCGCGTGATGAAGAATATGAGTTGGGCACCAAGGGAGGAACTTCGAATTTCTTGAATTTCTTCGCCGGTGGCTTAGACTAGCTGAAGTCCTGCTTGAAGCCCATTTGCTTGAGATCCTCATCACCGTAGAGATGAGTCAGAACAGCCCAGGTGCGATCAAAAACTTCATGGAGGTAGTAGTGGTTCTTCTTCACTGAATTATGTGCAGCAGTCATGTTGTGAAGAATTGAACCAAACTGACGCTTGACCCATTTATGGTTGTGACCGACCTTCTGATGAAGACTGGGGAGAAGCTCATGATCATTCATCACCCTAGGAGTTGTGGCTTGAGGACTTTGCTTTGAGGCATTGGCGGCAGAATCATGAGTGGGAAAATCATCATTGGTGGAATACGATGCAGCTTTGTGGAACTATTCATCCAATGGACAAATGCCCTCATCAACAATTGCAGTGGCCTTGCCCTTTTCATCGGCTGAGGAAAATGTCCGCTTGAGGACTTCAATAGGGAGCAAGTACAATGTCGTCATCAAATGTTAAGCATGCAGACCCTAGGGGTTCAAGAACTATGTATACATGACCGAGACATCTCCCTGGTCAATAACCAATAGTGAAATCTGGATGCTCATATTGGCTCCCACATACTCCACGAAGATCTTTATCGGTCGAACCATTATGACAACATACGTTATTCCCTATGTCATCGGTATGTTATTTGCCCAAGATTCGATCGTCGGTATCTTCATACCTAGTTCAATCTCGTTACCGGCAAGTCTCTTTACTCGTTTTGTAATGCATCATCCTGCAACCAACTCATTAGTCACTTTGCTTGCAAGGCTTCTTATGATGAGCATTACCGAGAGGGCCCACAGATACCTCTCCGATACTCGGAGTGACAAATCCTAATCTCGATCTATGCCAACCCAACAAACACCTTCGGAGATACCTGCAGAACATCTTTATAATCACCCATATACCTTGTGACGTTTGATAGTGGTTTCCGGGAGTTGCATAATCTCATAGTCAAAGGAATATCTATTTGACATGAAGAAAGCAATATCAATAAAACTAAACAATCATAATGCTAAGCTAATGAATGGGTATTGTCCATCACATCATTCTCCTAATGATGTGATCCCGTTTATCAAATGACAACACATGTTTATGGTAGGAAAATTAACCATCTTTGATCAACGAGCTAGTCAAGTAGAGGCTTAATAGGGTCACAGTGTTTTGTCTATGTATCCATACATGTATCAAGTTTCTGGTTAATACAATTCTTGCATGAATAATACATATTTATCATGATATAAGGAAATATAAAATAATAACTTTATTATTACCTCTAGAGCATATTTCCTTCAGTCTCCCACTTGCACTAGAGTCAATAATCTAGTTCACACCGCCATGTGATTTAACACCAATAGATCACATCTTTATATGATTAACACCCATAGTTGACATCGTCATGTGGCCAACACCCAAAGGGTTTACTAGAGTCAATAATCTAGCTCACATCGCTATGTGATTAACACCCAAAGAGTACTATGGTGTGATCATGTTTTGCTTGTGAGAGAATTTTAGTCAACGAGTCTGCCACATTTAGATTCGTATGTATTTTGCAAATTTCTATGCCTACAATGCTCTGCATGGAGCTACTCTAGCTAATTGCTCCCACGTTCAATACGTATCTAGATTAAGACTTTGAGTCATCTAGATCAATGTCAAAGCTTGCATCGACGTAACTCTTTATGATGAACTCTTTATCACCTCCATAACCGAGAAAAATTTCCTTAGTCCTCTTAGGTAACTAAGGATAATTTTGACCGCTGTCCAGTGATCTACTCTTGGATCACTATTGTACCCCCTTGCCAAATTCATGGCAAGGCACATAACAGGTTTGGTACATAGCATGGCATAAATTATAGAACCTATGGCTGAGGCATAGGGAATGATTTTCATTCTCTCTCTATCTTCTATCGTGGTCGGGCTTTGAGTCTTATCCAACTTCACACATTACAATACAAGCTAGAACTCCTTCTTTGACTGATCCATTTTTAACTCCTTCAAAATCTTGTCAACGTGTGTGCTTTGTGAAAGTCCTATTAAGTGTCTCAATCTATCTCTATAGATCTTGATGCCCAATATATAAGCAGCTTCACTTAGGTCTTTCATTGAAAAACTTTTATTCAAGTATCCTTTTATGTTATCCAGAAATTCAACATCATTCCCAATCAACAATATGTCATCCACGTATAATATTAGAAATGTTATAGAGCTCCCACTCACTTTCTTGCAAATACAGGCTTCTCCGAAAGTCTGTATAAAACCATACGATTAATTTGATCACCTCATCAAAGTGTATATTCCAACTCCGAGATGCTTGCACCAGTCCATAGATGGATCGCTGGAGCTTGCACACTTTGTTAGCACCTTTAGGATCGACAAAACCTTCTGGTTGCATCATATACAACTCTTCTTTAAGAAATACATTAAGGAATGCAATTTTGACGTCCATTTGCCAGATTTCATAATAATAAAATACGGCAATTGCTAACATGATTCGGACATACTTAAGCATCACTACGGGTGAGAAATTCTCATCGTAGTCAACTCCTTGAACTTGTCGAAAACCTTTTGCGACAAGTCGAGCTTTATAGACAGTAACATTACCATCAGCGTTAGTCTCCTTCTTGAAGATCCATTTATTCTCTATGGGTCGCCGATCATCGGGCAAATCCACCAAAGTCCACACTTTGTTCTCATACATGGATCCTATCTTAGATTTCATGGCCTCAAGCCATTTATCGAAATCTGGGCTCATCATAGCTTCTTCATAGTTCGTAGGTTCGCCATGGTCTAGTAACATGACTTCAAGAACAGGATTACTGTACCACTCTGGTGTCGATCGTGTTCTGGTTGACCTACGAAGTTGGGTAGTAACTTGATCTGAAGTTTCATGATCATCATCATCATTAGATTCCTCTCTATTTGGTGTAGGAATCACGGGAACGGATTTCTCTGATGAGCTACTTTTCGAATTGAGAGAAGGTACAATTACCTCATTAAGTTCACTTTCCCCCCACTCAATTCTTTCAAGAGAAATTCCTTCTCTAGAAAGGTTCCATTCTTGGAAACAAAGATCTTGCCTTTGGATTTGTGGTAGAAGGTGTATCCAATTGTTTCCTTAGGGTATCCTATCAAGACGCACTTCTCTAATTTGGGTTTGAGCTTATTAGGCTGAAGCCTTTTGACATAAGTGTCGCAACCCCAAACTTTTAAGAAACGACAGCTTAGGTTTATTGCCAAACCATAGTTCATACGGTGTCGTCTCAACGGATCTAAAGGGTGCCCTATTTAACGTTAATGCAACTGTCTCCAATTAAAAGTGCGTTAAGTCGACTAGAGGGTGGTGAATAGGAGATTTTTACAAATTCGTCACTGAGGAATTTCAGGGTGAGGAAATTCCTAACTCACAAATCACTAGCGGCGGAATAAGTACTCAGGTATAAGCATCACAGAGTAATAGCATAGTCATCATGATGAAATGAAAGACAAACACATAGTACAAAAAGTGTAAACACAGGATAAGCAGGCTGAAGACAAAGTGACTTAAGAAATAGGATTGAGGAAATAGAGAAAGTCTTCAGTCAAAGTCTTCAAACAGTAATGATCAGGTTCATCAACACATGAATGAGGAAATGAAAGGGTTGAGGAAATAGAACCAGTAGGCTTGGTGAAGAAAATGATTTGGTAGACCAGTTCCAACTGCTGTGACAGTTGTACGTCTGGTTGGAGCGGCTGAGTATTTAAACTCGAGGACACATAGTCCCGGACACACAGTCCTCATCATATTCTCATTGAGCTAAGATCACACAGACCTCGCCCAACACTCGTGGTAAGTCTTCACAGGTGACTTCCAAACCTTCACAGACTTGGTCATTCGATGATCCACAATTCCTCTTGGATGCTCAGACCATGACGGCTAACTGTCTGGAGGATACACAGTCCTCAAAGGTAACAAGTGTCGGTTCCACACAGGAACAATCTCTTTAGTGATGCTCAATCTCTTTGGGGTCGTAGGTTTGGGTTTGGGATTTGGGTTTTCCTCACTTGATGTTTTTCGCTCAAAGTCCTCGGAGGATGGGATGCTCTCAATTGATAAGTGTCCATTTTTCTTGGAGCAGCCAACCAGCTATTGGTTGTAGGGGGACGCTATTTATAACCTAGGGAGCAGCCCGACATGATAAGACATAAATTCCCTTCAAGGATATGACCGTTAGGTGGTAGGATATTTTGGACAGCTGGCGCGTAGCACAGCAATGGTCGGATTTGAGGTTCAAATTCCTCAGGGCTATCATGTTCTTCACTGTGTAGGCAATTCGCACTGGCGAATTCCTAACTCCTCAGTCAGAACAAATTCCTCAAAGACCAGAAGATTTCCGTCTCTGTCACTGAAGAAGTTGACTAAACTGATATGAGATTTCCAATGGCTTCACTCGAAAGGATTGGGTAGGTGAAGGATTTTGAGATGAGCATCACATGGAAATCAGTTTCCTTAGTATTACCTCGACCCCCTTTAACAGTACGGTGTTTCCTATGACTCAAGAAAGAGAAAATGAAACTATGAAAACAAAAGTCTTCACGCTTCATAATCCTCGCACGAATATCCAAGTCTTCAAGGTCTCACCAATTTCATCACTTGCAAAGTCTTCAGGAGAACCAAAGTCTTCAGTGAAAGACATTCATTTTTAGGGGTCGAATTTCACTGTACATATCAAACTCCTCATTGACTTATAGAGCATGTGTACACTCACAAACATATTAGTCCTTAACCTATAAGTCTTCAAGACACCAAAATCACTAAGGGGCACTAGATGCACTTACAATCTCCCCCTTTTTGGTGATTAATGACAATATAGGTTAAGTTTTCAACGGGGATAAACATATGAATTGAAAGTGCTCAATATTGACGAATTTGATTGCAAGATATAGAAGAACTCGCCCTGAAGATGTGCATAGTGAGGAATTTGCTTTTGAAGCAATGCATATTCGGAGAGTGGAATCATGGAGATCTCCCCCTATATCTTGTAATTCATACACGCATTTAACAAATCGAGTGAAGAATTTGAAATGCATGATGAAATATGGTGACTGATGTAATTCAGCATGCGTGCATAGCATATATGAGGAAATAGCATGCAGAAAAATAGAGCAAAAGTATCAGGTCACCACCGGACTTAAGTTTACAACTCAATCAACAAACACTTCCGAAGAGCGAGAGTTGCAACTTAACAAAAAAACAGACCTGCTTGAAGACTAACTCAAATTTCTCCCCCTTTGTCATCAAATGACCAAAAGGGACAAAAAATGAGGACTAACGCCCCTGAAGAACTTCATCACGAAGATGATGGAGGAGTGCCAGCATTGTTGAGGTTGGTTGTTTGAGTAGGGCCTGCCACAGTGTCGTCCAAGTCTTCATTTTCATCGGTCTCGCGTGATGAAGAATATAAGCTACGCACCAAGGGAGGAACTTCGAATTTCTTGAATTTCTTCGCCGGAGGCTTAGACCAGCTGAAGTCCTGCTTGAAGCCCATCTGCTTGAGATCCTCATCACCGTAGAGACGAGTCAGAACAGCCCAAGTGCAATCAAAAACTGCATGGAGGTAGTAGTGGTTCTTCTTCACTGAATTATGTGTAACAGTCATGTTCTGAAGAATTGAATCAAACTGGCACTTGACCCATTTATGGTTGCAATCGACCTTCTGATGAAGACCGAGGAGGAGCTCACGATCAGTCATCACCCTTGGAGTTGTGGCTTGAGGAGTTTGCTTTGAGGCATTGGCAGCAGAATCATGAGTGGCAGAGTCATCATTGGTGGAATACGATGCAGCTTTGCGGAACTGTCCATCCAATGGACGAGTGCCCTCATCAGCAATTACAGTAGCCTTGCCCTTTTCATCAGCTGAGGAAAATGTCCGCTTTAGGACTTCAATAGGGGGCAAGTAACTGCCATGGTTAAGTGTGGCAGCCTTGTAGTTGATTGAAGACCATGATCTGAGGAATCTCATAATCCAGGGAGCGTAAGGCTTCAATTCAAAGGGGAACAGTGCAACATTTGCCATAGTCTGCATGAAGAAGTCATGATAGTTTATTGGGATACCATGCATGATATTGAACAACAGGTTCTTCATGATGCCAACGACTTCTTCATCATTCGAGTCATGGCCTTTGATTGGACTCAAAGTCTTGGTCAAAATGTAATAGACAGTCCGAGGCACATATAGCAATTCCTTCACGAGGAATTTGATCCTTGGGGCTTGACTGGGCTTCAGTGGCTTCATCAGTACTTGCAGGAAGTGATCAGCCAGCTCAGGTTCATGATATATACGACTGGCACCTTCAAGGGGAGGACTGACAGGCAGGGCATGAAGTAATTCAGAGGCTGGTGCTTTGAAGTGAGTGTTCTGTGTCATCCAGTCCAACACCCAAGAGTTGACGTATTCAACATTTCCAGTGATGTGCAGCATCACATAGAACTGAAGAATGAGTTCTTCATTCCAATCACATATGTCCGTGCAAAAGTTGAGCAATCCAGCGTCATGAAGAACACTGAGCACTAGTGTGAAGCACGGCAGTGATTCCATGTCCACGTGAGGAATATGCGCATGATCGAAGATTTTGACCTTATCAAAAAGCAGTGAAGAATAGAAGTTTGCTTGGCTGGCAGTCCAGAAACACTTCCTTCTAAGACGAGCAAAGTCATAAGGGTTGTAGTCGGTGAAGAATACATGCTCATGGAAGAAGTCATCAGCCTTGAATTTTGGCGTCTTCGAGAATCGATTCTTCGGCTTCGGCTGAGGAGTATCAGTCAATTGCAACACAACCTCAGGAATCTCAATCTCTGGAGCCGCGGGCTGAGGAATTTTAGCTTCTGCTTCAGTAGCAGCCTGGGTCTCCATTTCTTCAACAGCTTTCTCATCAGCACTAGTGGCTGGAATTTCTTCAGGAATGGAAGGCGCATTGTGAATTTCATCAGAGCCCATTTGAACTTCAGTAGGTACTGGGGACTGAGGAATTTGTTGCAGTGGCGTGAACAAAGGAGAGTTGGGGTGTTGACTTTCCCAAAAGTCATCATTCATCACATGTGTGGTGTCCCAATGTCCACATCTTCAACTTCTTCCATTTCTTCAACGTCTGCCTCTTCAGCTGTGAACTGAGGCAGTGGCGATGATACCTGAGGAGTTGTAGTGAAAGTGTCCACTTCAATTTCTTCATCCATCTGCTCTGTCAAAGCAGCAGAAGGATTTTCTTCATCAGATTCACTCGGAATCACATAGTCTTCGCCAAAAGGAATGATTTCCTTTGATGGCATGCTTGAGAGAGGAACATCATCAATTGGGTTCTCAAGTGAGCTTGTCGAAATCTTCGCCTTCTTGGGTGCAAAAGATTCTGAGGAAGTAGATGCTTTCCTTTTCTTTAGAGCAGCTCGCTCCGCAGCCTTTGTTTTCTTCACTTCCAAAGCAGAAGGAATAATTGGACTTGGTGTTGGCATTGGTGTAGGAGGAGCAGAGGAAATTGGAGCAATTTCTTCAGGCACAACTGATGTAGTTGTCCTGTCTTGTTCAACTTCTTCAGGCGCAGCTTCAGATGCTTTAGCTGGACTGACTTGTTCTTCAGGCGCAACACTAGTGGTTGTTGTCGGTGTCAAAACCGGCAAATCTCGGGTAGGGGGTCACGAACTGTGCATCTAAGGCTAATGGTAACAGGAGGCAGGGGACACGATGTTTACCCAGGTTCTGGCCCTCTCTATGGAGGTAATACCCTACTTCCTGCTTGATTGATCTTGATGATATGAGTATTACAAGAGTTGATCTACCACGAGATCGAGGAGGCTAAGCCTAGAAGCTAGCCTATGATTATGATTGTTGTTGTCCTATGGACTAAACCCTCCGGTTTATATAGACACCGGAGGGGGTTAGGGTTACATCAGGTCGGTTACAAAGAAGGGAATCTACATATCCGAATCGCCAAGCTTGCCTTCCATGCAAAGGAGAGTCCCACCCGGACACGGGACGAAGTCTTCTATCTTGTATCTTCATAGTCCAATAGTCCGGCCAAAGTATACAGTCCGGCTATCCGAGGACCCCCTAATCCAGGACTCCCTCGGTAGCCCCCGAACGAGGCTTCAATGTCGATGAGTCTGGCACGCAGATTGTCTTTGGCATTGCAAGGCGGGTTCCTCCTCCGAATTCTTCCAAAGTACCTATTGTAATGAGCAGTACCTGGCTCCTCATTTCATGTTACGCTTCATCGGCTTCTGTACTTCAATAATTTCCAGATTCCACGTGTCAAGCGAATGCGAGGAGTCGGGGCATTTTTACACTTGCCACCCTAACTTCTTAAGTAAGTCATCTATCTAAAGAGACGGGGATCTTCAGATCTAATCCACACTATCTTCTCCCAGCGAAGAATCATCAGAGCGCGCCCAAAAAACCATCCCAACATGGCCGGTCCCCGCAGCTCCTCCTCCTGCCCTCACAGCGCCAAGTCGGGTGATTGGGAGAAGTACACCGTATCCCACGGTAAATTAGTGAAGTTACAAACCCAGGGGTTCCTCCCACCTGCATACCTAGTCCTCGTCCGAGCCAGATTAGCTACTTTTGATGGCAAGGAGCAAGCGGAGAATTTCCCTAATCCATCTACGGGGGAGCGAGTATGCCTTGTCCCTTATCTGCTAAGGGGCGTCGGATTTCCAATCCATCCATTCCTACGCGGGCTCTTGGAGTACTATGGCCTCCAGCTGCATAACTTCACTCCAGCCTCCATCCTGCATATCGCAGGCTATGTCGCCCTTTGCAAGCTTTTCCTCGGTTGCGAAGCTCATTTTGAGCTATGGAAGAGGTTGTTCTGCCTCGTCCCTCGTAACCAAGAGGGATCGATATTCCAAGTTGGCGCAGACGAGATATGGTGCATCGTCGGGACCGGATACCTATCCGACACACCAAAGAAGGTATCCGAAGAATGGCCTTCCGAGTGGTTCTACATAGAGGATGTCTCCCTTCCTGGCCCAGTTCGAATGGGTCTCCCCGAGTTCACAAATACTCCATTGGTGAAGCGCCGCAACTGGCGTCCCCGGAGCCCCAAGGAGGAAGATAGCAGAGAGGTCCCGCAATTGATGAGCAAGATACGAACGCTTGCTACATCCGGATTAACAATAATCGAGGTCATGGACGTATGCATAATGCGGGGGGTACAGCCACTCCAGTACCGAGAGCGTCCCATGTGGCACTTCAATGGTGAAGACGACGCTACCCGCTACGGTAGGAAAGGCCCGGACTCCACCAATGCTCTAGTGAAAATACTGCCCGAGCTATACAAAGGAGAAGAAGAGGAGTTCGTCCGCATTAAGCCACGGGACGGATTTTCCATGTACAACCCTCCTAGCTGGGTGAGTTGCTATCCCTTACTCAACTCTATCCGTTCTCCCAGTCCTTTAGCATGAATCTTTACTCTGCCCATCCATAACAGGAATGGCGGAAGTTTACCAAGGCGATCAACAGCCCGGCTCCACAGCCCGAGGACCGCAACCGAGCCCTTGACCCCGGATTCGAAGTGGATCCGGATATATTTATGGAGCTTGTCGAAGGGGTGTTCTACCAGGCGAGCTGTGACGGCACCGAAGTGGCCATCATTGCTGACTATCCTGGCCTCCTCCCTGTATCACATGTAAGTGAATAGGAGACTTATTTTCCAAAAAGGATTTGCTCTTTCCGCCTTACCCACAACACAACGCTTATATTTATTAAAGGGAAAGCGGTCGGCGCGCCATGCCAAACCCGAGGCAACTCATCATCGGGGGGTGCCTACGCCGGGTAGGCCTCCAAAAAGAAAGGCAAGCAGAAATGCGGCAAAACCATCATCAAGGAGGTATGGTTTTAAACGTGCTCCACAATAGTCATCTTAAAGTATGACATTGTCCTTCGTGTCTTGGCAGGAAGAGCATCCGTCGGACTATATCCGAGGATCCTACTCGCTGCGCCTCCACCATCCAGGCTTCAAAGCCAGCCTCGAGGGCGGAGGTTAATACGGGAGTGACACAGGATAGCCCTCATATAGAGGATGCGGATAGACTATCCGCTACAAACTCCGAAGTAGAGAGCGCCATGAATCATCGGCGTTGGCGGGCCACACTCTGTGCCCCTGGTTTCTCCGAAGAAGCTTTCAATGCCTTCAGCAAGGGTGATGCGTACATCCGAGCTGCTTGAGATGGGCTTGCTAGAGCCACATACCAGTATTTGAAAGATATACGGGTAAGTAAAATCTGATAATTATGTATATTAGTAGCCCCTGAGACTTGAAACAGTCGGTACAACTGATTTAAGGATCATTCTATAAACAGGTTCTTTCAGAGAAGAATAACCTACTATCTCAAGAGCTGGAGAGGTGTCAAACCCAGCTAAGGGCAAAAACTGCCAAACTAGAGGTATCCAAGAAGGCCTCAACTGGTAATACTTTTCTCTATCGGAAAGACGTCATCACATATACCAGGGTTTTGACACGTTGCCGATTTGATGATAGATTCCACAGATAATCCCAGAGTGAATCCGGATATCCTACAGGAGGATGAACAGAGAGCTCAAAGGCATCAAGATGCTGGTGAGCATATACTTACACGGGTCAGGCAGGAGAAAAATGATCTCCTAGATGCCAATACCCGACTCAGCGTAGAATTAAAAGATGTCTCTGCTCAGCTAGCTGACTCCGTGAAGGAGAATAAAAGGCTTCAACACGACATTTTCAGTAAGTGCTCGAATGAACTATTTTTTTTATGTATATATAGTTCGGCAAAGAAACAGTATAACAGTGTTATGTCTGTAGGTATGCTGACTCGCCGTCCCAGAGAGGAGATGCCCGAATCCTCAGGCAATATGCTGCAAGAGCTTGCGCAACTACACGAGCAAGTTCGGCAGGTTATGCACGATGTCGCCAAAGCCTTGTGGCCTTCCGTATCCCTGCCAGGAGGCATGGGAGAGCTTGTACAGCTGCTTAAGGGAGCACGGCGGCGCTTCCGACTATGTAAGATATCTGCTTGTCGATAAGGTGCGAGAGAAGCTTGGGTGATGGTAAAGACGCGGTACACCAAGCTTGATCTGAATCATATGGCCCGGGTCGGGCCTGTAGGGTCAGATGGAAACGAGATTCCCGTTAGCCTGGTATATGACCAGGTAGAATTAGCCGCAAAATATTCCCAGTAGGACTATAGACTAGACAGCCTGTTGGACGGTGTAGAAGAAGAAATGTCTTAGTCAAAGTGACTATGTACTTCGATGGACATATTTTTTCCCTAGCCGGATTGTAAATCATTTGTCATGACGGACCTTTTCGCTTCAACCTCCTGACTCAACAGTCCGGAGTGTTTCTGAATACCCGCTCGGTTATAGAAACCGGGGTATGCGTGGAAACCAGGCGTAGGGGTCATAGTTGCTTGTACAGACAAGTACCCAACTAGTTATGCTATATTACATGGGTAGTAAGAAACATCTTCCAGAGAGAATAGTTCCGTTAAGGGTTCCTTTCCCTGGGTACGCATGCATTAATGTGCATGTCCGAACTATGGTTGAAAGCGCAGTATGTAAAAACGTCTGGGGGTTTGTATTATGAAAGGTAAAAGACATCTTTAGTTCACCGACCGAATATTCCCTTAAGAACGCTAGCTTTTGGCTTCACCCAGTCTGAGGTACACATCCGGAGGACCCGGCAGTAACAACCGTAGAGGTGCTCCCCTTATGCCCTAGCCGAATTAACGGGAACGTAGGGCATAAACACAAGATCCAGGCAACCCAGCTTGGCCAAAACTTAAGTCATATCGATGCATATAATGGCGAAGAAAAGGTGCATATGGAAGAAAGACACATATGCAATGGGCGCAAAGCCCGGAATGTAATTATATTAAGCTTCTATATAAGAAGCCCCCAGGTATAACAAGCGCGCATATTTTAAAGTTGGTGCGTCACGAGTGTGTAATTGAGTCACACATAGCTTTAGGGCTAAAAAATAGAAGGGAGAGTACACAAATTAAAAGTAAGTAAAAAGGAATAGAGGGAAGGAGACGAACAAAGAGTTCGGTGCTAGGCGTTGAATCTTCGGAGTCTAGCCGCGTTCCATGGGTTTGGCTCGAGTTGATTATCTGCTGCATCACACAGGCGGTACGCTCCTCCGGTGAGAACTTTATCAATGATGAAGGGACCCTCCCACTTGGGCGTGAGCTTGTACTTTTTCTTCTCTGTTAGGCATAGAACGAGTTTGCCAACATTATAAGCTTTGGCCCATACTTCTCTGCTTTGATACTTGTGAGCTTGTTGTTGACAGAATGTGGAATGGGCTTTTGCGACGTCGCGCCCCTCCTCCAAGGCATCTAAATTGTCCTGCCGATCCAACTCGGCTTCTCTCTCTTCGTACATGCGCACTCGAGGTGAGTCATGAATAATGTCGCAGGGCAAGATAGCCTCTGCGCCATACACCATGAAGAAGGATGTATATCCGGTCATGCGGTTCGGCGTGGTCCGCAGCCCCCAGAGTACGGAGTCAAGCTCCTCGACCCGGTGCGTGTCCGATTCTTTTAAGGATCGCACTAGTCTGGGTTTAATGACACTCATAGTAAGACCGTTGGCACATTCGACTTGACCATTTGTTTGGGGTGATAGACAAAGGTGTAATCGAGCTTAATGCCCAAGTTGGCGCACCAAGTTTTCACCTCGTCGGCTATAAAATTGGAGCCATTATCGGTGATGATGCTGTGGGGGACACCATAACGGTGTACAACGCCCGATATAAAGTCTACCACCGGTCTAGATTCAGCCGTTTTAACATGTTTGGCTTCTATCCATTTGGTGAATATATCTACCATGACCAACAAATATATTTTTTCTTATGGCTTCCCCCTTTAAGAGGTCCGAGCATATCCAGCCCCCATACCACAAAAGGCCAAGTTATGGGGATTATTTGGAGAGCGGTAGGCGGCATATGGCTTTGGTTGGCGAAAAGCTAACATCCGACGCAATGTTGGACGAGGTCATGTGCGTCTGCCCGGGCTGTCGGCCAATAGAAACATGTATGGAAGGCCTTGCTTACAAGGGCCCGAGCTGCGGCGTGGTGGCCACTAAGTCCGGCATGAATTTCCGCCAAGAGCTATCACCCTTCCTCTTCGGAGATACATCTTTGAAGTACTCTAGTAGTGCTTCTCTTATAGAGTTCTCCCTCGTGGACTTTATAGTCTTTAGAGCGCCAAACTATGCAGCATGCCTCGTTTCGATCCTCGGGGAGTTCTTGCCTATTAAGGTAGGATAAGAAGGGTTCGGTCCATGGGGCAATGATAGCCATGATTAGATGGGACGAGGGTGTTATTTCGGTGGCGAAGCCCCCAACTATGTCAGTGTCTTCGGTATCTGGGGTTGTGTTCGGATCCGGGCTAGTATTGCCAGTCTCCCCTTGCCACACCACGAATGGCTTGAAAAGCCTTTCCAGAAAGATGTTAGGTGGGACTGGGTCGCGCTTAGCGCCAATGCGGGCGAGAACATCCATCGCTTGATTGTTTTCTCGAACCACGTTATGGAATTCGAGCCCCTCGAATCGAGCTGACATTTTGAGGATGGCATTTCGAAGTCGCCATTTTCGAATCTTTGGCATCGAAGTCTCCATTTATTTGAGATATTGCGAGGTTTGAATCCCCACGCACTTCCAGGCATTTGATGCCCATGGAGACGGCCATCCAAAGACCATGCAACAGAGCCTCATACTCGACTGCATTGTTGGAGTCTGTATATAATATTTGGAGTACATATTGGACAGTATCTCCGGTGGGGGATGTTAGGACGACACCTGCTCCCAGACCTGCAAGCATTTTAGAGCCGTCGAAGTGCATGATCCAATTGGAGTATGCGTCGTACTCTTTAGGGAGTTTGGCCTTTGTCCATTCGGCGACAAACTCGGCCAGTACTTGTGATTTAATGGCCCGCCGTGGTTTATAGGTGATGTCGAATGGGAGGAGCTCGATGGCCCACTTAGCAATCCGGCCCGTCGCATCGCGGTTGTTTATTATGTCATTGAGCGGGACTTTGGAGGCCACCGTGATTGAACACTCTTGAAAGTAGTGCCACAGTTTTCGGGATGCCATGAAGACCGCGTATGCTATTTTTTGATAATGGGGTTATCGAGATTTGAATGGTGTGAGGACAGTGGATACGTAGTACACTGGCTTTTGAAGCGGGAACTTATGTCCGTCCTCCTCTTGTTCGACGATGAGCGCTGCGCTCACAACTTGGTGTGTTGCGGCTATGTATAGCAACATGGGTTCGCCTGCACTTGGTGCGGCCAGGATTGGGTTGCTCGATAAAAGAGCTTTTATTTCTTCCAGTCCGGCCGTCGTTGCGTCCGTCCACTCGAAGTGTTCAATGCGTCGAAGAAGGTGATAGAGTGGCAGTGCCTTTTCTCCCAATCTGGAGATAAAGCGGCTTAAGGATGCCATGCATCCAGTTAGTTTTTGGATTTGTTTAAGATCTGTTGGGGTAGCCAACTGTGACAAAGCTTGGATTTTGGCTGGGTTTGCTTCGATTCCTCTATGGGAAACGATGAAGCCTAACAGCTTTCCGGCGGGGACGCCGAAGACACATTTTTCCGGATTGAGCTTGATGTCATATGTTCGGAGGTTGTCGAATGTGAGCCTCAGATCGTCTATTAAAGACTTGACGTGTCTGGTCTTAATGACCACGTCGTCCACATATGCTTCAACTGTTTTGCCGATTTGCTTCTCCACGCATGTTTGAATCATGCGTTGGTAGGTTGCCCCGGCGTTTTAAGCCCAAAAGGCATAGTGTTGAAGCAAAAGGGGTCGTACAGGGTGATGAATGCCGTTGCGGCTTGATCCGACTCCGCCATCTTGATTTGATGGTATCCGGAGTATGCGTCGAGGAAACACAGTGCGTCGTGTCCTGCGGTAGCATCGATGATCTGATTAATGCAGGGGAGAGGGAAGGGATCCTTAGGGCAGGCTTTGTTTAGGTCTTTGAAATCGACGCACAGGCGCTAGGATTTGTCCTTCCATGGTACCATCACCAGGTTTACTAGCAAATCCGGGTGTTTAATTTCTCTGATGAATCCGGCTTCAAGTAGCTTGGCTAGCTCCTCTCCCATGGCTTGTCGTTTGGGTTTTGTAAAAGCGTCTAAGTGTCTGCTTGACCGGTTTATATCCCTTCAATATGTTGAGGCTGTGCTCAGCCAACCTGCGAGGGATTCCTGGCATGTCTGAGGGGTGCCAGGCGAAGATGTCCCAGTTCTCGCGTAGAAACGCCCGCAGTGCAGCGTCAATTGTGGGGTCTAGTTGTGCCCCGATGGATGATGTTTTTGTGGAGTCCGTTGGACGGACTTGGAATTTGACTATTTTGTCCGCTGGTTTAAAGGAGGTGGACTTGGATCATTTATCGAGTATCACGTCATCCCTGTCCACTGTGGAGCGTAATGCAGTTAATTCTTCAGCCGCGAGGGCTTCGGATAGTGCCTCGAGGGCCAGGGCGGCGGTTTCATTTTTGGTGCGGAGTGCTATGTCCGGATCACTAGAAAGGGTGATGATTCCATTGGGTCCGGGCATCTTGAGCTTCATGTACCCATAATGGGGTATAGCTTGGAAGCTCGCGAATGCATCTCGCCCTAAGAGGACGTGGTATCCACTTCTGAAGGGGACCACTTAGAATGTTATTTCTTCGGACCTGTAATTATCCGGCGTGCCGAATACCACATCTAGTGTGATTTTTCCCGCACATCGTGCCTACCATCCGGGAATGATTCCTCGGAAGGTTGTGCTGCTTTTCTCAATGCGGCTCTTGTCTATTTCCATTTTGTTGAGGGTTTCCTCGTAAATGAGGTTTAATCCGCTGCCACCGTCCATGAGCACTTTGGTAAGCCGGAAGCCGTCCACAATTGGACTAAGGACTAAAGCGGCTGGTGCCCGGACTATTCTGAATTGCGGTTCGTCACTGGCGTTAAAAGTTATGGCCGTGTCATTCCAAGGGTTTATTGCTGCAATTTGACAGACTTCGGCAATGCTGCGGAGTGTTCGCTTACGCCTGTTATTCAAGGCAAAAGTCTTAAAGATTGTCAACACTGTATTGTTGTTTTCTGCGGGATGATGCTCTGCGGGATTATTGATGAGGAGATCCTCACCGCTCTTGGCCACCTGTCGAAGTATCCAACATGCTCTAAGGTTATGTGTTGGTACGGTATCCGGTGTGGTGTGAATTTTGCATGGCCTATTGAGCCATCCCTCTAATACAGTTTCGCGCCCTGTAGTGGGCTTCTCCTTCTTCATGATTGGATCGGGTGACCGATGAGGGTACACCCTTTTTGTTCGGACGAGGGGTTTAGTGAGAGCCAGTGGGTCCCAAAAGGCTGCCTGGGTTTTCCAGGCGCTTTCTATTGCGTAGTACTTCTGTACTATGGCTGCCAAGTCAGCAAAGTGTGATATGCGACGGCGTTTTATGGCGTTAAGAATTCCCTTGTCCGTGCAGTTTCTGCAAAAGAATGAGATTGCGCCTTCCTCATGATAGTCCTTAACCTTGTTCATTACAAGGAGGAATCTGGCCCAAAAGTGATGTACTGTCTCTTGGGGTTGTTGTCTGATATGGAAAAGATCACTTGTATCTGGGTGGGTGGGCGGATTTAAATCCGAATCCTGACCCGGTATGAGACCCAGAGCTTGAAGGGCTTCCGAATTTAATGATCCGGCTTCCGGGATATTACCCGACTTTCCAGACCCGCAGTCCGGTTCTAAGTCTGGGACTTGGGGAACGTCTTCCCGTGAACGGGTATCCGACTCGAGGAGCTCGGTAATCCAGACATAGTCCGTCCTCAGCATGGGAGGAGAGTTATTGCTTTGCTCCTCCACCACCGCTATCTGATGGGTGACCGGAGGGGAATTAATCTCCCTCTGATCGGGTTTAAGCCTAATCTGGTCATAGTCCGTAGCAACTCCTAGGGCGGCGATGCGATTTAAAAGCTCGTTCAAAGATGATAGCTCCATCGAATCCATCTGCTCGGCAAGTTCCGAGCTGGCGCGGAGGCAATTCTCGATGACCCAAGAGGTCATCGTGGGCTCAACAGCCGAGCGGGCGGTCATGATGAAACCGCCCAACCGGAGGGTTTGGCCCGAGGCGAAGGCTCCCCCGGAGATGATGTTGTCCTTGATAACACGGCGAGCCATCAACCTTATCTTGACGTCATAGTGGAACTCTCAATGAAAGCACCAATGTCGGTGTCAAAACCGGCGGATCTCAGGTAGGGGGTCCCGAACTGTGCGTCTAAGGCTAATGATAACAGGAGGCGGGGGATACGATGTTTACCCAGGTTCGGCCCTCTCTATGGAGGTAATACCCTACTTCCTGCTTGATTGATCTTGATGATATGAGTATTACAAGAGTTGATCTACCACGAGATCGAGGAGGCTAACCCTAGAAGCTAGCCTATGATTATGATTGTTGTTGTCCTACGGACTAAACCCTCCGGTTTATATAGACATCGGAGGGGGTTAGGGGTACATCAGGTCGGTTATAGAGAAGGGAATCTACATACCCGAATCGCCAAGTTTGCCTTCCACGCAAAGGAGAGTCCCACCCAGACACGGGACGAAGTCTTCTATCTTGTATCTTCATAGTCCAACAGTCCGGCCAAAGTATACAGTCCGGCTATCCGAGGACCCCCTAATCCAGGACTCCCTCAGTTGCCCTGGCAATTTGTTCAGCGGCTGGAATTTCTTCAGCCCTGGTGCTTGCAATTTCATCAGGAGCCTGATTTTCATCAGTTGTGCTGGCATGTTCTTCACTTGGCTGAGCAGATGCTTCAACGTGAGGAATTTCAATGTGCGTTGGATCAGCAACATTGGAAGTGAGTCCTTTCGCCATTTTGATGAATCTGACTTTGGCTCCGAGTCATTCTGCCTTGTAGGCGTCAAATTCATCACTGAGCTTTTTGATCTCAGATTGCAGAGCGATGAGTTGTTTAGGCGATAGCGTGAGCATGTTGTCCTTCAGATAATGTTGTTTCTTGTACTGGGCTTTCTTCATAGTTCTGGCTTGTTCATATTTCCATTTCTCTTCAGAGATGAAAGCCATCAACATGTGACTTTGTCCAGGAGTGAGGTTTAACTCTGGAAAAGGAGTGTTTGGGTCTTTATGCCAGAGGTCAATGAAATCCAGGATCTTCTTCGGATCCAATAGAAGAGGCACAACACTTCCCTTGGCTCTAGCGGCCCTTTGTTGTCTATCTTTGATGAGTTTGGCCAATTCTTCATCATCAGCTTCATCATCATCAGACGTTACTTGGAAGGCAACTTGCTTCTTGTGAGGACTTGGTCTAGTGCCTTGTCCTGTAGTGGCCTTGGTCTTTAGCAAGGTGGGGCTTTTTGAAGACAGAGGAGGAGCTGAAGAACTTGCAGAAGCTCTTGAGGCAATTGAGATGCCTGTGGTCCTTTGGCATGTGGCGAGATGCACAGGTGCTGAGGACTTTGCCGTAGGAGCTGAGGGTTACCGGAGGAACTGGAGCAGCTTGAGGGATTTGTCGTGAGGGCACAGATGAGCTTGGCCGTGAGGGCATTGCTGAGCTTGGAGGTTTGCGAGCAGGCTTCTTGGGCATAGCCTTCTTGCTTGTGGAAGCCTTAGCAACGCCAGCAGCAGAATCTTCATTGAATTTCCTCACCGCTTCTTTGGCCTGTTTGGCCAACTTGGCTTGCCGCTTGGCCCATTCATCAGTATAATCCTCACCACGTTTGATGCTAGTGGGATCAGCATGCTGGCCAGGTGCCAAAGGAGGTCTTGGGCAAGGAGGGTTTAGAGCGAATTTCTTCATGTATTTTGGAGTAACATATCTGTACTCCCTCCATTCCCGTGCCCATCTTCTTTCAATTTTCTGTATGCGCACCTTGTGCTCATTCTTTGTTTCCTTCCCATGAGTTGCCTCATCAGGCGTGCAGTACCCTGCATAAATTTCAGCAGGGATCTCAAAAGCAGTGCTGACTTCCAGTTTCGTTCCTCCCTTCTGAGGTCTTTTGCCATCTGCCATTTTCTTCAGCTGAGGAATTTGAACTATCGAGTTCTCTGAAGAAGTACTCCCTCCGTCCTTTAAAGAGTGTACTTCCAACTTTCTTGGAAAGTCAAACTTTTTTATATTTGACCGTGTTTATATAATAATACATCAACATTTATGCCATCAAATTAGTAGCATTAGATTCATGATAAAATATACTTTCATCATATACCTATTTGATTTCACAAACATTTATATATTTTTGCACAAACTCGGTCAAACTTTGAAATAGTTTGACCCTCCAACAAAGTTGGAAGTACACCCTTTAAAGGACGGAGGGAGTATGCAGCTTTTCTTCGAGGAATGCTGCAAATGAGTTAAGTTGATGAGAACCTAGTGACTTAGCAGCAGACATGTGTACCTGTGAATAGAGTATAGGTGCAAAGAATTTGGAGAGGTCATATGCGTTCTCAGAAGTTTTTGCAAAAAGGAACAAGTTTGAGGAAATTGACCAGATATGTCTTGAAGAATTTCACTAAGCATTCTTTGACTTAGGTTCCAGAGTTGTGTGGATTGTGGAATTCACACAATTGAGGAATCTTGAGGAAAAACGTCACTTAGAGAAACAGATTAAGAACCGATGATTGTGTGAGGTGTTTAGAGTGTGGAAGTTGAAAAATGAACACCTTTTGAAGATTTTATGGAAATCATCAAAATCAATAAAGGCAGTAAAAGTAACTTTTAATTACCCTTGACGAAGAACTAGACGAACTGGGAGTGTAGATTTAGAAGTTCGTCAGTCCAAATCTTCCACGCCCTAACTTGGCAGAGGAAGACAGCTACGGCGGCGGCGGAGAGAAGATGTCCGCGGCTGGCGCGAGTATGATGGCAACGAGGTCGAGGTAGTGAAGCTCTTCCTCACCGGCGATGATGAAGGTAGCGGCGGCGCTAGGTCTTGAGATCTCGAGCGAGGGGAGTGAGATCGAGCGGGGTAAATGCAGTCTGAGGAGGGTGAGGGTTATTTATAGCCGTAGTGAAAAAACCGCTCGCCCAAGGAAAATGGATGAACGTGCCCCTGGCCCTTCTCATCCTAGAGACATGTGTCACCCACGTACAGTGTGGTGGAGATCATGTAAGATCATGGCTGAATAGATAACTCTTATCATGGAATGTGTAACAGTTTGAGCGGCAAAAGACGAAAATTCAGATAAGAATATTTTAAAGTTTCGTTCGCAATTTCTTCAGCTGACAAGGACACAGTGAAGATTTTGAACGGGTTTCAAATAGAACGCACATTAAGAATTTGTGAACAGACTGGGTTGAGTTTAGCATAGAGGGGGAAAGGGTCCGATCACATTCACTTAGCAGAAAAATCAACTTGAAGAATTAGCAATAAGTGAATGTTGTAGAGGACATAAAACTCAAGTATATATATAGTCAATGAAGAACAATAATGGAAAGAGTGAAGACAATGAAAAGTTGAAGAATTTGAAAAACTGAGGAATTTCAAAAATGACAAACTCAAATTGAAGATTTTCAACCTCGGTTGGTGGCGTAACCCACCGTATAAGAATGATGATTTCAGACACCGTGTACAATTGTCATAGGGTTCTGAGAATCAAATTCTTCATTAATTTCTTCACACTTAGAGGGTTAGTCTTCATTGATTGAAGAAAAACATTACTTTGTGTGTTGCACATCTAAGTCACCAAGTTTGCATAAGTGTTAGGATGTGTGTCCTTTTCAAAGAACATTCAAAGATTCTAAGATATTTAGCTCACACCGCAACTTGCTAAATCTCTTCTCATCCAAGGGCTTTGTGAAGATATCGGCCAGCTGGTCTTCAGTATTTGCATGGTCGATGGAGATGTCGCCCTTCAACACATGGTCACGAAGAAAACAATGACGAATCTGGATGTGCTTTGTCTTTGAGTGCTGAACTGGGTTGTGAGCAATCTTGATAGCACTCTCATTGTCGCAGTAGAGCGGCACATTCTTCACATTGATGCCATAGTCCTTGAGGGTTTGCTTCATCCATAGCAATTGAGCACAGCAGGATCCAGTAGCAATGTACTCAGCTTCAGTAGTAGAGAGTGATACGCAGTCTTTCTTCTTTGAGGACCAACATACCAAGGATCATCCGAGGAAATGACATGTGCCTGATGTTGACTTGCAGTCCACTCGATCACCAGCATAGTCAGAGTCTGAATATCCAATGAGATCAAAGGAAGATCCCTTGGGATACCATAATCCAAGTGTTGGTGTGTGAGCTAGATATCGAAGAATATGCTTTACAGCGTTATGGTGTGATTCCTTCAGTGTAGCTTGAAATCGGGCACACATGTAAACACTAAGCATAATATCTGGCCTAGATACACATAGGTACAATAAAGAGCCAATCATGGAGCGGTATACCTTTTGATCAAAGTCTTTGCCATTTTCATCAGTGCATAGATGGCCATTTGTGGGCATAGGGATTTTGACGCCTTTGCAATCTTGCATACCGAATTTCCTCAACACATCCTTGAGGTATTTCTCCTGAGATATGAATATGCCATTGTATTGTTGACGAATTTGAAGACCTAAGAAGAATTTCAATTCTCCCATCATAGACATTTGATATTCTTCACTCATCATATATGCAAATTTGTCACTGTAACGTTGGTTAGTACAACCAAAGATAGTATCATCAACATGCATTTGGCACACGAATAATTCATCATCATATGCTTTGGTGAAAAGAGTTCGATCAAGTGAACCGGGTTTGAAGCCTTTCTTCATGAGGAATTCCTTCAGTGTGTCATACCATGCCCGAGGTGCTTGCTTGAGGCCATAAAGGGCCTTGTTGAGTCTGTAGACGTGATCTGGAAATTTTGGATCCTCAAAACCTGGTGGTTGAGCAACATATACTTCTTCCTCAAACTTACCCTTGAGGAATGCAATTTTCACATCCATTTGATGTAAGATGATATTATGATGGTTAGCGTAGGCAAGCAATATGCGAATAGCCTCAAGTCTAGCAACAGTTGCAAAAGTTTCATTGAAATCAATTCCTTCAACCTGTTTGTAGCCTTGAGCTACAAGACAAGCCTTATTCCTCACCACAAGGCCATTTTCATCTTGTTTGTTGCGGTAGATCCATTTGGTACCGATAATGTTGTGCTTGCGTGGGTCTAGTCGCTTGATAAGTTCCCACACATTGTTGAGCTCGAATTGATGCAATTCATCTGGCATGGCTTGAATCCACTCCGATTCCATGAATGCTTCATCAACTTTAGTGGGCTCTATGATAGAGACAAACGCAAAATGCCCACAAAAGTTAGATAAGTGTGAAGCTTTTGAGCGCATGAGAGGACCTGGTGCTTTGATGTCATCGATGAACTTCTCGATCTGCACTTCGTTTGCGCGGGTTGACGACTTTTCTTAGGCCCAACAGTTTCTTCAGGACTAGTTTCTTCAGTAGCACCAGTGTGATTTTCTTCACGGTCCGAAATGACTTCTTCAGCAGATTCTTCGGTAGGGATGATATCCTCAGTAGCTTTGAACTTGATGGATTCCTCAGGTGACATTTCATCTAGCACAGGAGGTAGGTGCTCTCTTTGTGAGCCATTAGTTTCATCAAACCGCACATCTACAGTTTCAACAATCTTGTGATGATTGATGTTGAAGACTCTGTAGGTGTGCGAGTCCTTTCCATAACCAAGCATAAAACCCTCATGTGCTTTCGGTGCAAATTTAGAGTGATGGTGAGGATCTCTAATCCAGCATTTAGCACCGAAGACTTTGAAATAACTTACATTGGGTTTCTTGTCAGTGAGGAGTTCATATGAGGTCTTTTTGAAGAATTTGTGAAGATATACCCTGTTGATGATGTGGCACGCAGTATCAATGGCTTAAGTCCAAAAGCATTGAGGTGTCTTGTATTCATCAAGCATGGTCCGAGCCATCTCAACAAGAGTTCTGTTCTTGCGCTCCACAACGCCATTCTGCTGAGGAATATAGGGAGCAGATAACTCGTGAGTAATACCAAGTATATCAAGATATTCATCGAGACCAGTGTTCTTGAACTCAGTTCCATTATCACTCATGATATGCTTGATCTTCACACCGAAGTTAGTAGAAGCTCTTGAGGAAAATCATCTGAAGACTTCCTGCACTTCATTTTTGTAAGTGATGATATGCACCCATGTGCAACGAGAATAGTCATCAACTATGACAAAACCATATAATGATGCAGAACTAGAGAACGTGGCATAATGAGCAGGTCCAAAGAGATCCATATGAAGTAATCCAAAGGGATGAGAAGTGGTCATGATAGTCTTCAAGGGATGCTTAGCTCTGGTGATCTTTCCAGCCTCACAAGCCGCGCAAAGATGATCTTTGAGGAATTTGACACCCTCGATGCCAATGATACGCTTCTTCTTCACGAGTGTATGCAAGTTCCTCATCCCAACATGACCAAGTCATTGATGGCATAGCCAGCATTTTGAAGCTTTTGCAAGTAGACATGTGGCAGGTTGTGGTCCTGCAGAGAAATCAACAATATACAACTCTCCTTTCCTAAAGCCTTCGAAGACTTGCTTTTGCCTTTGTCAGCGTAGGTGATATGCTTCATATGAGATGGTGACAAATCAGTGTCCATCAACAAGTTCCTGTCACCGGTCATGTGGTCTGTACATCCACTGTCGAGGACCCACTCAGTAGCTTTAGGTTGTTCATCCTGCAGATGAATTAGTGCAACTTACGAACCCATATACTTCATCAGTGAGGAATATGATGTCAATTTCATCAGCAATAATAGATATAGTAATATGAGGACGTGAGAAATGAGTGATTCATTTCTTCATGATTAGCTCGCGTCCATTCAAGCACATTCAGGTCTCTAGCAAATTTTTCAAAAGATCAAGTTCATCTGGAGACATGACCCTGCATAAGAGATTAGTTCTTTTTCTTCACCCCATGTCTGGAGGGGTGGCAAAGAATTCATCATTCTGTGAGCTCCATAAGAAAAAGATGGCATTGAAGCCAATGCACTTTGTTCATATAAGGATTTTGATCAATGTGAGGAATTTGATCCATATGAAGAATTTGATCCATATGAAGAATTTGATCCGGGGTTCCAATTCTTCATAGGTGGTGTCATGATGACATTCACCTGAAGATTTTCAAGGCACCTTTTGGGAACCCAGATTTTCTTCATAGGGGGGTCATTCCTGCAGTTAGTTCCAACATATCGAACAAATACTTCACCATTTTTATTATTGAACAATTTATAGTTGGAGTCAAATGACTCATCAGAGGAATATGAAGAATAACAAGTAAAGCCAGATAAAGTGCATGGATCTACAGGAGGTCCTTCCGCAGCAACTCATGAGGTTTTGGGATACTGCTCAGGTTTCTAGTAGGTCCCATCAGCATTGAGTTTCCTCTTAAAGGCAATACCATCTTTCCTAGGGTTCCTGTTCAAGATGTGCTTTTTGAGTACATCACATAGAGCCTGATGCCCTTTGAGGCTTTTGTAAATGCCTGTCACATACAATTCCAGCCCTGCATTATCATCAGTGATACTTGTGGTATCCTCAGATGAGGAATTTGTGACCACAGAGACAGTTGAAGAATTTGCAGCAATAGAAGCATTTGAACATTCATGTGATGAATTAGCAGATTCACGCTCAATGCATTTCATACATGGTGGAATAAATTCTTCCTGAGTGGAACTAATCTGTTGAGCAAGCAATGAATCGTTTTCCTTTGGAAGATCTTCATAACTCACTTTTAACTTCTCAAGATCTTGCTTTCTCTGAAGAAATTCATAAGAAAGCTTCTCATGATCAGTTAAGAGGGTGTTATGATGATTTTGAAGGTTGTCAAACTTAGACTGGAATTTTTGAAGACTATCATTCAAAGCCTTAGTTCGATTCGATTCCTCACCCAACATATCATCGCTTTCATCAAGCATGTTTTGAACTTTTTCAAGAGCTCTTTGTTGTTTAGTGGCAAGGGAAGCAAGTTTGACATAGATGGGTCCAAATTCGTCACCCGATTCATCATCACTTGATTCGGAAAGGTAGCATTCAGTTACCTTGGCACCCTTTGCCATAAGGCATGATGCAGTGGATGATGATTCAGGTGTGAAAGTCATCTCCTTGAGTGATTCCTTGAAATCCTCAAACCACAGATCATGACGACTATGATGGCCTTCGTAAACTTCAGAGAGTCGGTCCCAGATAGCTTCGCATGGTTGAGATGCATGATGTTCCTGAACTGATTTTGGGACAAACAGGAGCAGATAAAATCCTTCCCCGTGAGGTTGAGTAGAGTGTACTTGCGAATATCATCAGCCTCCGCCATCTTGCATAGATTGGTAAGACCAATCTCAGTGACGGTCCACAGTTCGTTGTTCATCGCCATGAGTCGCTTCTTCATCATGGCCTTCCACTTGGGATACTCATGACCGTCAAAGATGGGGCAATACACTTTCTTCATTCCTGCAGTCGACATAACTGAAACTCCAGGCGGTTAAACCAAAATCACATAGAATAAGGGAGTACCTTGCTCTGATACCAATTGAAAGTGCGTTAATTCGACTAGAGGGGGGTGAATAGGCGATTTTTACAAATTCGTCACTATGGAATTTCAGGGTGAGGAAATTCCTAAGTCACAAACAACTAGCAGCAGAATAAGTACTCAGATATAAGCATCACAAAGCAATAGCATAGTCATCATGATGAAATGAAAGACAGACACAGAGTACAGAAAGCGTAAACACAAGATAAGCAGGCTGAACACAAAGTGACTGAAGAAATAGGATTGAGGAAATAGAGAAAGTCTTCAGTCAAAGTCTTCAAACAGTAATGGTCAGGTTCATCAACACATGAATGAGGAAATGAAAGGGTTGAGGAAATAGAACCAGTAGCCTTGGTGAAGATAATGATTTGGTAGACCGGTTCCAACTGCTGTGACAGTTGTACGTCTGGTTGGAGCGGTTGAGTATTTAAACTCAAGGACACACAGTCCCGGACACACGGTCCTCATCGTATTCTCCTTGAGCTAAGATCACACAGACCTCGCCCAACACTCGTGGTAAGTCTTCACAGGTGACTTCCAAACCTTCACAGACTTGGTCACTCGGTGATCCACAATTCCTCTTGGATGCTCAGACCACTAGAGGATACACAGTCCTCAAAGGTAACAAGCGTCGGTTCCACACAGGAACAATCTCTTCAGTGATGCTCAATCACTTTGGGGTTGTAGGTTTGGGTTTGGGATTTGGATTTTCCTCACTTGATGATTTTCGCTCAAAGTCCTCGGAGGATGGGATGCTCTCAATTGACAAGTGTCAGTTTTTCTCGGAGCAGCCAACCAGCTAGTGGTTGTAGGGGGGGCTATTTATAGCCTAGGGAGCAGCCCAACATGATGAGACATAAATGCCCTTCAAGGATATGACTGTTAGGTGGTAGGATATTTTGGACAGCTGGCGCGTAGTACAGCAATGGTCGGATTTGAGGTTCAAATTCCTCAGGGCTATCATGTTTCTCACTATGTAGGCAATGCGCACTGGCGAATTCCTAACTCCTCAGTCAGAACAAATTCCTTAGAGACCAGAAGATCTTCATCTCTGTCACTGAAGAAATTGACTGAACTGATATGAGATTTCCAATGGATTCACTCGAAAGGATTGGGTAGGTGAAGGATTTTGAGATGAGCATCACTTGGAAATCAGTTTCCTTAGTATTACCTCGACCCCCTTTAATAGTACGGTGTTTCCTATGACTCAAGAAAGAGAAAATGAAACTAGGAAAACAAAAGTCTTCACGCTTCATGATCCTCACATGAATATCCAAGTCTTCAAGGTCCCACCAATTTCATCACTTTCAAAGTCTTTAAGAGAACCAAAGTCTTCAGCCGAAGACATTCATTTTTAGGGGTCGGTTTTCACTATAAATATCAAACTCCTCATCGACTTATAGAGCCTGTGTACACTCACAAACATATTAGTCCCTTAACCTATAAGTCTTCAATACACCAAAATCACTAAGGGGCACTAGATGCACTTACACTAATTCATAACCCCAAAACGATAGTGGTGAATCGGTAAGAGACATCATAGATCACATCATATCTAATAAAGTGCGGTTACGACGTTCGGACACACCATTACGATGTGGTGTTCCACGTGGTGTGAGTTGTGAAACTATTCCACATTGTTTTAAATGAAGGCCAAACTCGTAACGCAAATATTCGCCTCCGCGATCGGATTGTAGAAACTTTATTTTCTTGTTACGATAGTTCTCCACTCCTCTCTGAAATTCTTTGAACTTTTCAAATGTTTCAGACTTGTGTTTCATTAAGTAGATATACCCATATCTGCTCAAATCATCTATGAAGGTTTAGAAAATAACGATACCCGCCACGTGCCTCAACACTCATCAGACCGCATACATCGGTATGTATTATTTCCAATAAGTCATTGGCTCGCTCCCTTGTTCCGGAGAACAGAGTTTTAGTCATCTTTCCCATGAGGCATGGTTCGCAAGTATCAAATGATTCATAATCAAGTGATTCCAAAAGTCCATCTGCATGAAGTTTCTTCATGCGCTTTTACACCAATATGACCTAAACGGCAGTGCCACAAATATGTTGCACTATCATTATCAACTTTGCATCTTTTGGCTTCAATATTATGTATATGTGTATCACTATGTTCAAGATTCAATAAACCATTAACATTGGGTGTATGACCATAGAAGGTTTTATTCATGTAAACAGAATAACAATTATTTTCTGTCTTAAATGAATAATCGTGTTGCAATAAACACGGTCCTATCTTGTTCATGCTCAACGCAAACACCAAATAACATTTATTTAGGTTCAACACCAATCCCAAAAGTATAGGGAGTGCACGATGATGATCATATCTATCTTGGAACCACTTCCAACACACATCGTCACTTCACCCTCAACTAGTCTCCATTTATTCTGCAACTCCTGTTTCGAGTTACTGATCTTAGCAATCGAACAGGTATCAAATACCCATGGGCTACTACGAGTACTAGTAAGGTACACATCAAAAACATGTATATCATATATACCTTTGTTCACTTTGCCATCCTTCTTGTCCGCCAAATATTTGGGGTAGTTCCGCTTCCAGTGACCATTTCCTTTGTTGTAGAAGCACTCAGTTTTAGGCTTAAGTCCAGATTTGGGATTCCTCACAGGAGTGACAACTTTCTTGCCATTCTTCTTGAAGTTCCCTTTCTTTCCCTTGCCCTTTTTCTTGAAACTAGTGGTGTTTTTAACCATCAACACTTGATGCTCTTTCTTGATTTCTACCTTCGCCGATTTTAGCATTGCGAAAAACTCAGGAATCGTTTTCGTCATCCCTTGCATATTATAGTTGATCATGGAGTTCTAGTAGCTTGGTGATAGTGAATAGAGAACTTTGTCATCACTATCTTATCTGGAAGATTAACTCCCACTTGATTCAAGCGATTGTAGTACCCAGGCATTCTGAGCACATGCTCACTAGCTGAGCTATTCTCCTCCATCTTGTAGGCAAAGTACTTGTCAGAGGTCTCATACCTCTCGACATGGGCATGAGTCTAAAATACCAATTTCAGCTCCTGGAACATCTCATATGCTCCGTGTCGTTAAAAACGTTTTTGAAGTCCCAGTTCTAAGACGTAAAGCATGGTGCACTAAACTATCAAGTAGTCATCATATCCAGCTTCCAAACGTTCATAAGATCTGCATCTGCTCCTGCAATAGGTATGTCACCTAGTGGTGCATCAAAGACATAATTCTTCTGTGCAGCAACGAGGATAATCCTGAGATCATGGAACCAGTATGCATCATTGCTACTTTCATCTTTCAACTTAGTTTTCTCTAGGAACATATCAGAAAACATAAGGGAGCTATAACATGAGCTATTGATCTACAACATAATTTGCAAATACTACCTCGACTAAGTTCATGATAAATTAAGTTCAATTAATCAAATTACTTAAGAACTCCGACTTAGATAGACATCCCTCAAGTCATCTAAATGATACGTGATCCAAATCAACTAACCCATGTCCGATCATCACGTGAGATGGCGTAGTCATCAATGGTGAACATCTCTATTTTGATCATTTCTACTATATGATTCACATTTGACCTTTCGGTCTCTAGTGTTCTGAGGCCATGTATGTACATGCTAGGCTCGTCAAGTTGCATGTGCAAAACCGTCTTGCACCCGTTGTATTTGAATGTAGAGCCTATCACACCCGATCATCACGTGGTGTCTCAGCATGAAGAGCTGTCACAACGGTGCATACTCAGGGAGAACACTTATACCTTGAAATTTTAGTTAAGGGATCATCTTATAATGCTACCATCGTACTAAGCAAAATAAGATGCATAAAAATAAACATCACATGCAATCAAAATATGTGACATGATATGGCCATCATCATCTTGTGCTTTTGATCTCCATCTCCAAAACATCGTCATGATCTCCATTGTCACCGGCTCGACACCTTGATCTCCATTGTTGCATCATGGTCGTCTCGCCAACTATTGCTTCTACAACTATCGCTACCGCTTAGTGATAAATTAAAGCAATTACATGGCGTATGCATTTCATATAATAAAGAGACAACCATAAGGCTCCTGTCGGTTGCCAATAACTTTTACAAAAGAACGAAGAGTTCACGAGCTGACTAGAGAATACTTTGAACAATGCACTGGAAGAATTGGGAACGAGAGCTAAACATTGAGTATGAAGAATAAAATGATGGCATTCGGAGAATCAAAATGAAAATAGATCTGAAATGCCTCAGATGGATAAGAAAAGAATTCTCGCAATCGAAAACAATTATGAGGATGGCATGAAGTTAGAACCATGAATCTTCAAGAGAATGGACAAGATTTAAGAGAAACTCTTCTTCGGTCTTCAAAGCTGAGAATGACGAGGAGGAACACCACCAAATTGTTGAGACACTCCGGATGAATGAAAAGATAAAAGGTTGAGCCAAAGATAAAGATAATTTCAAAGCGGTCTTAGAGAAGGCATAAGACTGATGGAGATCCATTCTTACGTCAAACTTTGGAAGGAATTTTAGAACAGCTCCGCAAAAAATTTAGAAGAGTCAGGTAAGATCATGGAAAAGACCTGTGGGTTAGGGCCCACTCAAAGATACACCGTTGAAGTGATCTTCAAAAGAGAGATTGCCCCAGTTGAATTTAAATAGCTTGAATGAGATAACAACCTCGAAATAGCTTGAATGGATCTTGAATGGAAACACGAATGTTCTGAGATATCTTGAGCACTCCGGATATGAATAGAGAGAGGTGAATAAATAAGAGGTGCACCGGCATGATAAAGCATATGAAAGGATGAAAGGGATATGATCAACACCGAAAGCTTGCATTGAACCCATCAGAGAAGAAAACGAGAGCGAAGAATGATAAACTTGAAACTTCCTTAGCAACTTCCTGAGAATCACTCGGTAAGAACATTGATGGAAAAGAATGAAAAAAAATCTAACATGAATAAAATGGATACTTGATTACGGATTCTAGCTCCATGAAGAGAAGGGTGGGACGATGGGAAAACAAAGGCAATTTAGGACGGATGAAACGAAAGTTGTTGAGAAAACTGAGAATTGATCTTGTGAATGTTGAAATGAATTGACATGACAACCTCGATGATCGAAAGGATTAGCATTCACATCGAAATATGAGAACACCGCTTAGGAATGGTATGGAATCAACACTTGACATTGAAGCAACTCGAACACCATCACTCAAAACAAAAAAAAGGATTTGGCTTGCAGAATAAGCCGGAAACAAACATATGATAGAGATTTTGTCCGAAGTTTTTGTGGTGGGGCCCACACAGGCTCGATCGTACAACACCATCATGTACAAGGCAGTACATATGATGCATCCCCGAGTCATCATAGCCAAGGACTCTCTTTAAGACACAACGAGACCACTATAAAGCCAACCATGGACAGGCGGACCACTAAACGTCGAATCGCAATCTCACATCATGCATCTGTCGGAAAGATATCCTAGGTAACTACTTGACTTCCCACCTATACTCTCGAAATTCTCTGGTTATGCAATCTAGTGTTGGAGATACATGGAGGCACAAATATCTCACACAACTAACAAATCCTACACTCCAACTGTATCCATTCATCAAAACATAACCAAGAAAACCTTGGAAATCGTGTACCTCAGACCTTCGAACACACAACGATACTAGTCAAGGAGGATCATCCGTGCTATCTCCTCCAGTATTGGGGATAAGTCATGACACTATTTGCCACCATGAAAAGTATGGGAGTGTTTCGATGTCGGCGTCCTTTGGTATTCCGGAACTGAAACGATAAGCACTATGACGAAAACACCATGCAGCTCAACTCCCCGGAACACTGCCATAAGCCCTAAATGTCAGGAGGCATTAAGACATAATCCCCATCACAATGATATCACAATGATTCCAACAATACCCGCGTGATCCTAAATTTTTTTTGTGAAAAAGAAGAAGAGTAATGGAAACGAAAACACCTACATCATGATTCCACACCAGAGCGACGAAGGGGTTGAGGAGTAAAAAGAATTCCTACTCTTTGATATAACTAGACTCAAAATAGTTTTTTCTACTAGACTCAACAACGGTATCGGTTCGATCAATCAAGGGGGCTCCTAAGGTCGGTAAGGCTTTGATACCAACTTGTAGCACCCAAGATCACTAGTAGAAAATAGGGCTTTCGTTCGGGCCTGGCCAGCCCATTAGTCCCGGGTCAGTCAAGAACCGGGACCCATGGTGGCATTCGTCCCAGTTCGTCAGCCCAGGGGGCCGGCCGGGGCCTCGTGGGCATTGGTCCCAGTTCGTATGGACCCATTTGTCCTGGTTCCTGGCATGAACTGGGACCAATGGTCCTCGCTCCTGGCCCACAACCATTGGTCCCAGTTTGTGGCTTGAACCGGGACAGAATGCTGAGCTTTAGTCCCGGTTTCTATCATGAACCAGGACAAATGAGTTGCCTATATATACCCCATCGCCACAGTAGAGCACTCCACAGTGCTCTGTTTTTCTGGCCGGCGAGGGGAGGGCATTTGGGTGCTCTAGCTCACCTCCTATGCAAATAAGGTGTTCGATGAAATGTCCGAGCCATGCTAGTTAATCGTTCTCCTCTCGAAACTCGACCTCCGAGCTCCATTTTCCCCGAGATTTGTCTAGGTTTAGCGGTCCGTCACATCCTGTCCCCATCTTCACCGCCGTTGATCGCCCACGCCGATCTCGTCGCCGGCACCACCGTGGTGAGCCTCTTGTTCTTATGTTCTTTATGAAACAAAAAAAATACTTACTTCAGATAGATACTTGTCTAATTTTCTTACTTTTATTATTTCTTGTTATTATATAGTGTGATGGTGTATCCGCCCCCGTCGGCCCTCGTCCTGTCTATGATTCAGATGTGGTATATATTATCTTTTGATAAATATTTGGTTCATTTATTGTTTATGACAATTATGCCAACCAACATAACATAGATTTTATTTATCTAGGAGGTGGTTGAACCGGAAATTCCAACCGACCCTATTGTCGACAGGTTAAATTTAGTTGAAGAAGAAAACAATTACTTGAAGGAAAAAATAAGAAAAATTGAGGAGGAGGAGATGATATTGGAGTTGCATGTTGCGTATGTCGTCGATGATCAAAATATCAAGATGGATGCAATGCGGTTGAAGATTAGAAAGATTAGAAAATATGCCATTCATACCGAGGCTTGGTATCATTATGCAATTGGATCAGTTGTTACCTTGGTTGCGATTATGATCGCATTTGCTTTTGCATTTAAATGTTCTACATAATTTCAATGTATGGTTTAATTAGATGCTCCGAAGAGCTATATGTTGCACATGCTATGTGGGTGAAATCCCTTTGTAACAAACGAGTTTCCATATGAAACCCTCATACTTCGAAAGAGATTGTTTGTTTTGTACACGAAGTGCGGCCAGTTTTTGCCGTAACCCTCTGTACTTTCTTGCACATGTTATGTGGGTGAAATGATGATACCATGCCAACTTTCAACCTTTTCAGAGTTCATTTCAAATGCTTTTCAATTTCATGGTCTTATAGCTCAAAATAATCAGTAAATGCATGAAAAATAATAAATGAAGTCAGAAAGGGTTGTAAATTGATGATGTGGCTTTGAATGGTGCATTTTGAACACAGAAAAACTATGGAGTTCAAATAAGTTCAAACAATGAAATCCCTTTGTAACAGACGAGTTTCCGTATGAAACCCTGATACTTCGAAAGAGATTGTCCGTTTTGTACACGAAGTGCATCCAGTTTTTGCCGTAACCCTCTGTACTTTCTTGCACATGCTATGTGGGTGAAATGATGATACCATGCAAACTTGGAACCTTTTCAGAGTTCATTTCAAATGCTTTTCAATTTCATGGT
>NC_041381.1:377470222-377472576 GCF_002162155.2 Triticum dicoccoides | reverse complement strand
GAACCTTTTCAGAGTTCATTTCAAATGCTTTTCAATTCCGTGGTCTTATAGCTCAAAATAATGAGTAAATGCATGAAAAATAACAAATGAAGTCAGAAAGGGTTGTAATTGATGATGTGGCTTTGAATGATGCATTTTGAACACAAAAAACTATAGAGTTCAAATAAGTTCAAAAAAATGAAATCCCTTTGTAACAGACGAGTTTCCGTATGAAACACTGATACTTCGAAAGAGATTGTCCGTTTTGTACACGAAGTGCATCCAGTTTTTGCCGTAACCCTCTCTACTTTCTTGCACATGCTATGTGGGTGAAATGATGATACCATGCCAAGTTTCAACCTTTTCAGAGTTCATTTCAAATGCTTTTCAATTTCATGGTCTTATAGCTCAAAATAATCAGTAAACGCATCAAAAATAACAAATGAAGTCAGAAAGGGTTGTAAATTGATGATTTAGCTTTGAATGGTGCATTTTGAACACAGAAAAACTATAATAGCAAAAAGAATTATCATAAAATAAAATAAATAAGTAATTTGAAATAAAATAATATAAACTATAATAAAATATATAAGCAAAAACAAAATAAAAAAATACAATAAACTTTAATAACATAAATAAATTTATGAAACTAAAAGTATCAAAGTATTTTCTGTTCAAAATCATTAAAAGCAAAAAGAATTTTCATAAAGAACTTTTGTTGTTAGAAACTTTAATAGCAAAAGGAATTATCATAAAATAAAATAAATAAGTAATTATAAAAAAACAAAACAAAATAAAATAAAATAAATAAAGGAAAAAAGAAAACAAAAAAACTGGGAAAAAATAAAAAAAAATTGCCACCTACTCGGCCACCACGGCCTGAATACGACTAGAAACCCTATTGGGCCAGGATTCAGGCCCAGAGACGGCCCAACAGGCCCACAGGCAGAGACACATGTTTAGGCCAGTAGGCCTGCAATAGTGAGAAGTTCAAATGGGTGGGCAGAGTAGCGCTTATAGACAGGTGCGACCCCTCTACAGCTAGCGAAGTGGGACTAAACTTTGGTTGCGACACAGGCAGCACAGGGCCCTTTGGTCCCAGTTGGTGGCACCAATCGGGACTAAAGGGGTTCAATGGTACCGGTTCATGGCACCAACCAGTACCAATTCCCCCCCCCTTTAGTCCCGGTTGGTGCCACCAACCGGGACCAAAGGCTCTGCTTCCCGTGCTTTGGGCTGCTGAAAAGAGACCTTTGGTCCCGATTGGTGGCACCAACCGGGGCTAAAGGGGGCATTGGTCCCGGTTGGTGCCACGAACCGGGACCAATTCTCCTGGTATATAAGTAGCACTTAGCAATTTTGTAGAGTTCATCACCACAGTTGCCCCCGATGACGTCGAGCACATCGTCGACGCCAGGCTGCCCCGACACCGCCGCCCCCGCCATCGCCATCGCCGTCGCTCGCGCCCGTCGTTGTCGTCGCCCGCGCCCTCGCCGTCGCCCGTGCCCTTGCCGTCGCCCGCGCCCTCGCCCCGACGCCGTCGCCGCGCCACTCCTGCCCCGATGCCATCGCCGCACCACTCCCCGCACCCCTGCTCGCCCTGATGCCGCCAGCCGCGCGCTCTTCCCTCTGTGAGCATCGTGCCTCTGCCGGCCCCGCCGCCGCCGTGCTATTTTTTTAGTTATACATGCTATTTTTTTACATGTTTTTAAATTTTCATATATGTATGTATGTATTTTTTAGATATATGTATTTTTTTATGTATGTTCATATATATATGTATGTATTTTTTTTACATTTTTTTGTATGTATGTATGTATTTTTTCAATTGTAATGATGTTTTAAAGTATACATATATGCAGAAGTTAGATTTTTAGAAAAGTTTTATCTATATATGTTCTTTGATTTAGTACATTTTAGGTTAGTTTAATTTTTAGAATTTTTTTATATATCTAGCTAGGAAAGGAAGAAGAAAAAAAAAGAATGAGAGGAAAAAGGAAAATAAGAAGAGGAAGAAAGTTGAAGAAGAGGAGAGGAAGAAAATGAGAAATAAATAAGAAGAGGAAAAAAGAAGAAAAAGAAGAGGAGAAGAAGAAAGGAATAGAGGAGAAGAAGAGAAAATAGAACTCCTCTATTCCTTTCTTCTTCTCCTCTCTTTTTTCTTCGATCTTCTCTTCTATTCCTTTCTTCTTCTCCTCTTTTTATTTCTTCTTTTGTCTTCTTATTTTTTATCGGGTATGTCGTTGTCGATATACCCCCTCCCCGATAACATTATTTTCCCATGTATGTATGTCCTCATTGTCGATATAACCCCCTCCCGGATAACTTCGACATGAGGGGCGGTTGATATATATACCCCCTCTCGACCGTGATAA
>NC_041381.1:377455882-377470018 GCF_002162155.2 Triticum dicoccoides | reverse complement strand
TCGAGGACACCCAAACCCTAGAAAAAATGGTGTTGGTCTCCTACCCCCTCCCGCCGCGCCCCTACCCGACAAACTCTGTCGAGGCCACCCAAATTTACCAAGTTAAAAGAGCGTTGTCGTCGAGGCCACCCCAAACCCTTGAAGCATTGCCGAGGACACCCCAAACCCTAGAGAAGCAGCGTCAAGGCCACTAATATGATTCCTTATTGTGATTAGCTAGCTAGTTCTACATTTGCCACTAATATATATATCCATCTGTCATGTTTGAATAATAATTGCCATGTTGTAAATATTTGCAGAAACTATGGAGCACCCCCGAGACGAAGCAACAAAAGCGATGTTGGGGGACATAATTGCAAAAGGAAGTGATGTCGTTGCGTCGTTTCTCAATGACACCAATGGTTTGGAAGGACAGGGTAGTGAAGAAGAAGGCTATGATTATGATGGCTCCGGTGACCCATTAATGCCGGTACAAGAAGAAGGCTATGATTATGATGGCTCCGGTGACCCAATGCCAGTACAAGGAGACCGTGATGACGGCTCCGGTGACCAAACCGAGTCCGGCCAGGTATATATATTAGTTAAGCCCGTGCTGACTAGCTAATTGATGCATTCATTGTTTTCGTATGTACACATATTAATTAACTCTTGTCTTTCTTCTTTTCTCTAGCCCTCCGGATCGAGCACAAGTTCGGTAAAGAAACGAGGCCCAAAGAAAAAGTTGCGCTCAGATGAAAGGTTTGAGATCACAGCAATCACGCGCGATGGCAAGCCGATTGAACCCATCTGGACAAGGGATGCATTTCGTGCTCAGTGCGGGGTTCTTGTTAGGGACAAGATCCCGATCAGTATCTACCAATGGTTAAAGCCTAAGAATGAAGACCTTTAGGTGTCTTATGTCTCCGATATGCAGAAAGAAGATCTTTGGACAATGCATAAGGCAAATTTCACCCTACCGCCAGAGGAGGATCCGGAGAAGCCAGTTAAAGAGCAATTGATCAAGTCCCATGCTCTTAAGAAGATGGCAGAACTATTCAGGAGGTGGAAGAATGAGCTGAAAACAGAGTTTGTCAACGAAGAAAAGACACCAGAATTCACCGGAAAGTATGAGAAGATCATAGATCACTGGCCTGCATTTGTGGCCCACAAGACATCGAAAAAGAGTAAGAAGATGTCAGTGATAAACAAGAAAAATGTTGCGAAGAAGAAGCATCACCATCGCACGGGGTCAGGTGGCTACCTCAAAGCCCGACCTTTGTGGGACAAGGCTGAGAATGACCTCATTGCTAAAGGGGTCGAACCAGAGACATTGAACTGGCCAGACCGTTGCCGGACTTGGTTCTTCAGGGTTGGCGGAACCTTGGACCTATATCAGGGAAGTGCGTTTGGACGGAAGAGCAACTGTGAATACCCATCAGGAGGCTTCAGGAGTATATCAAGAAAGCACAGCAAGGGACATTCGTTCCAGACAGAGAGAAGGATGAGCTCACAATGGCCCTCGGGAATCCTGAGCACCCTGGACGGACACAAGGTACGCCAGGCTCCGTTCCGTGGAAGGCTGGGTTTCTGGATGCAGGGGGTTACAAAAGCCAGGAGAGGAGGAAGAAAGTGGAGCATAGCCAACTGCAGACGTTGCACAAAAGGGTACAAGGGCTAGAGGAAAGAGAAGAAGATCGCAGCAAATGACCTTCCGAAGCTTTCCTTGAAGCTACCCTGCCATCTCAGTGGAGAAGCATCGTGGCTTCCACCGAGCACACTCAGCAGCTGGAGCCTGTCTTCACGGCTCCTGCTAGCTACCCCGTGGATGCTATCACAGAGTCTCAACATTGCCACCTTATGGCGCGATGGATGACATTGAAAGTCAAGGCGGCTGTTGGCTCTGTTTTACCTACTGAACCTGGCACAACCTACCACGGCCGATCGATTCGAGAAGGATATGCTAGGGTGATGGTGGATCAAATAATGGACGGATTTGAGGACCTTGAGCTTGACCACCCTACGGGTGAAGGGGAGATTCGGCTGGGTTCTTCTCTAAAGACTCCATGCCTATGGCGGAAGGAGCTCATCAACCTTCCGAACTGGACGCCGCCGCCTCCTCCTCCTCCTCCGGCGAGTCAGGGCACTCCGCCTCCTCCTCCGCCTCCTCCTCCGACGAGTGATCAGGGCACTCAACCTCCTTCTTCGGCGCGTGGCGGCACTCCGCCTCCTTCTCCGTCTGCGTTGGTGCGCCCAAGCAGCCAGCCGCCTCCTTCTCCGCCTCATCAACAAGGGCGGAAGAGACCCGCCGCCACTCCGGCTGCTCTGGTGCATCGTCCTTCTCCTTCGCCTCATAAGAAAGGAAAGACAGCCGCAACCCCTCTGTCTGCTCTGGCATCTAGCAGTACAGCCAGAGGCAGGCAATACAGATACGGTCCTTCTCTGAAGACTCCAGAGAAGTTACCATACGAGAGGAGCCAGGAGGAAAACACAAAGATCGTGCAAGCCGAAGTGAACAACTTCTTTGAAGGGGTGAAAGCAAAGAAACATTCACCTCCGGAGGAAAAGATAGATCCGGTAAAAGCGAAGCGTACTCTGGCTGCCCTGAAGAAACCACCAAAGTCTCCGGTGAAAGGCAACTATGAGCGCATTCTTAAAAAGTCATTTATCGAAGCGGAGCGGTCGGGAAGTACTGTCAGTGGTCAAAGGTTAGCAAAACGATGAGCTGGGAAAAAAGTTGCCCAGCTCGGCGAACAAGCGAACCAATCGTTCCCCCCACTCCAGGTGTCTAGCGATATCGTCACTAATCATCCGGGTGGGACGATGGTGCCCGGTTTTAACATCTTGAAGATTACCTGCCCGACGATGTACATTATGATTTCTTGGAGGTGGACGAACACAAATACGTGTACGGGAAGCCTCTCGTCAAAGATGAAAGATCTCTAACAACGATGATGCGAAGATTCCATGATTGGTACATGAAAACCTGCAGAGAGTCTGAGGGGAGGAATATTTTGACGCTGAGAGTTAGAGAGGAGCATGACCTCGTTGGAATTGAATTGTTGAATGTTCCATTTGAGGAGTTCTTCGAGTTTTTCAATCTAAAGGCCCTCGATAAATTAATGATCACTTGCTACTGCCTGTAAGTAGTACTACTTCTGTCATTAAGTCTCTATATATAGGTCAACTCTTTCATTGCATGTATTTTTAATTATCCTCACTATATTATGCAGATTGAAGATCGCCGAATTGAAGAAAAGACAAATCAGTGATATTGGGTTCATTAACACAAATCTCATAGATGCATATATGGTTAAATTTCAGGCCAAAGATACCGAGGCCAAGCTGCTACAATCGTTTGTATTAAATCAAAACAAAGCTATAATACTCTTCCCTTACAAATTCCAGTTAGTGTTACTGTCTTGTGCATATTCGGTTTCCCTTATTAGTCGAGGTTATAGTAATGTAATTGATGAGTTATGCATGCGTGCGCAGCTTTCATTATATTCTCCTAGAGATTAAGCTTGAGCAGGGACTAGTAACCGTCTTAGACTCGAGACGAAAAGATCCCAAGGAGTATGTGGACATGATTGAAATTCTAGAGAAGTAAGTTAAATCGATCATTATTGCACCATATCAACAACTTCAATTTGTTAATTTCCTGATATCAAGTAATTGTTTTCTTTGTCTGGCAGGGTTTGGAATAAATTCACCTCAAAAACTCCGGGACTGCCAAAGAAGCTGCAATTTAGACACCCGAAAGTAAGTACTATAGTAGCATGTTCCACGCATCTCCTAGTGATTCAAGCGCTAGTTTCATCAATACCATTTAGCATGCTTGCTAATTATCAGTTTGATTGACCTCTATTTCTTGTAAAGTGGTTGTGGCAGGAACAAGGGAATAATTACTGTGGATACTACATTTGCGAGTCCATCCGCCACACGACTTATGAGCGGGGCTACTCTGACAAACAATATGAAGTACGTAAATAATAATATTCACAATTTTATTTTATTACCATCATTTGTGTTTAGTTTCATTTATTCATATATATGTATTGACCCCCTTCTTCAAATTAGATATTTTGGATGCGGGATGAACTCCTACCACCAGATCGTATGCGAGGAATTCAAGAGGAATTGGCGGCATTCTTTCTTGACCACGTGATCGCTAAAGACGGAGAATACCATGTGGACCCTAATTAGTTGGTTTTGAATTAGGAAATTATATTGTAAGAGATAATTATATTGTATATATGTAGCTAGTAGCGTCGGATAGATATACGAGAACTTGTTGTTCGACCAATCTCTCAGAGAAGGAGAGGTGGTCGATATCACTTCTCTCTGTATGCATATGTTCATGACGATCTTCCATTTCCTTCATTTGCTTACTAGCTAGCGTGTCTAGTCCTCTCTATACGTATAATACGTAGCATCGACCAAGCACGGAGATAAGAGAGGACACTTCTCTCTATTAATTAGCTAGCTAACACAATATATGAAACACCTAAATTAACCGCCCCAACCCCCCTAACCCCCCCCCCCTTTAAAAAAACAAAAACCCCAGCACCTGAAATGCTGACGCGTGGATGCCTATTGGTCCCGGTTGGTGCCACCAACCTGGACCACAGGGCCTCCTACCTGGCCTCGCCGCACCGGCCACGTGGAGGCCCATCTGTCCCGGTTTGTGTAAGAACCGGGACTAAAGGTCAATGGCATTAGTAACAACCTTTTAGTCCCGGTTCCTAAACTAGGACAAAAGGCCCTTATGAACCGGGACAGTTGACCCTTTTTCTACTAGTGGATGCAATTCTATCCCGATCACGTGATGAACTCGTGATTGGGGCACAACCGCATTTCGAGCGCATAGCAAGGTGGATATCATTACAACATACCATGTACTGAATAGATGGGAATACGAGATAAAGGCTTACACTCGCCACAAGCTACAACATTCATACAACAATACATCAATACATAACATTCATCATGCAGAAGAGCAGGATCCACGAAAGGCCATGAGGACGAGGAGGGTTTTGTTGGTCTCGGAGAAAGAGAGAAGAGAGCAGTCCGGTTGGTCTAAGAGAAGGTCAACAAAGCCAAGTGGTCTAATAACATTCCACGGAGGCAAGGAGTGAAGCGATAACGACAAACGGCTACGAGGTTTTATGAAAACATGTGGATGCAATGCACATGATGCCATGATGAAATGCAACAAGCAAAATAAAACACACAGCGACAACAAGAAACATGAAAGGCGTCTGGAGCGTCGGTCTTGGGTCGTTACACGGGGGGCCTTAGCGGCGGGGCGTTGGTGGCGATGGGCGGCATGGGGTCGGGGGCGGCGACGGCGGGTGCAATTGGAGAGAGAGAGAGTGAGGTGGGGGGTGAGAGACAGATAGTGAGGCGGGAGTGGGAGACAGGGTTAGGGTTAGGATGGGGGTCGGGCGCGTTAGCGCCGTTAAGTCGAATATTGTTTGTCGTCCGCCAGCTGACGGCAAAATATCTTTGCAGTCCGCTAGCGGACGGCAAAGAACTAGCTGACAGCGAAGGTGTAGTTTGTCGTCAACCAGTTCTTTGTCGTCCGTTTTTCGTGAGCAGACGATAAAGACCTTCTTTGCAGTCCGCTAGCCGATGACAAAAAACTGGCTGGCGGCAAATTCTCTGATTTTAGTAGTGCTACCATAACTAGCTCCATCTCCAAGTTGATAGTGCTATTGGAAACATACTTTCCATGGCAGCCTAGTATTATCCTAAGTTGCCTGCCATGACTAGTTAGTAGCCCAACATTATCCCAAGTTGCATACAATACTTTTTCGGTGTGGTAAGCAACTTAGTTTCATATATAGGCAACTTAGCAACATTGACGGACAACTTTTTAATGCATTGTAGGCAACTGAAATAGTAATGCCATTTAACTGAGTATCACTGATAGGCAACTTCAAAAAAATAATAATAATAAGCAAATTCATAATATTGTAGGCAACTAATTTGCAAAGTTAGATAACTAAGCAACAATGGTAGGTAACTAATTATCAATAGTAGGCAACTGCACATCAATCGTAGGCCAATTTTCATACTCCCTCCGTTCGAAATTAGTTGTCGCAGAAATGGATGTATCTAGATGTATTTTAGTTATAGATACATCCATTTTCGAGACAAGTAATTCCGAACGAAGGGAGTAGTATTGTAGGCAACTAGGCATCAATGATAGGGAACTGAATATCCATGGAAGGCAACTGAGCAATCATGATATGCAAGTTGTGATATTGTTAGCAAAATTTGTTGATACACATAGTGCAACGAAGTTATATGTAGATCTAAAGGTGCATCATGTTTTGTGTGATTTTCTCATTTTTACACAAACCAATATAATAGGCAGTCCTATTAGGGAAAAAATGAAGTTGCTTTTGTACAGCACTGAAGTTGTCTAAAAAAAAGGTTCGACGAACTTATCTATATAAGATCTAGTTTTGAAGAACTCGTCGCGAGAAACCCAACTGTGAATACGAAATTGAATTTCGACACTTATATCAAAAGTTACAGTTTTTTAAAACTTTTTGGACCTCTAAATAAATGGACATGGGACAAGATTCCTTTTTAGTAAACTGCGTCATGCGCGTCAGCTGCTTTTTTCCATATGTGGAAGAGCGCTCGACCCCATCAACGGGCGCTCGGGCGCCCGCTTGCCATGTCCTTAATATATTCCCCTTTTCAAGAAAGAACACCCACCTCACATTTTCTTATATATTCTTCACTTTGGTGCATACACTAATTACAAAATCTATATGCCCTGAAAAAAAGTCAAAGTTCCAAAATAAACGCAAATGTGAACGCTCATACGTGTGGCACGAAGTAGCATGGCACAAACGCCTTCAGTACCATTTATTTTGCCACATCAAAACAAATGACATTAGCGGGATTTTTTTTGGTTTCGGCTTAAAAATGTTTTACCTCCTAATTAAAAAATCTAATTAAAAATCCGTTTTCATCATTAAATCTGTCTCGACGAGATCTTCAAAACTAGATACCATGTTGATATGTTTCGACATTTTTTTTGCCAAAAATTGCCATGATGTTTACACTGTAGTTCCCATAGTACTAAAGTTGCATGTGGTTTTAGTTTATAGAGCATGGCAATTTTAGTATTTTGACCATGTTAATTCCAATACTTTGACCATGGCAATTTCAGTACTTTGATCATGAAAATTATTTTTTGTATGAACCATGTCAATTTTAAGTGCATGTATCATGAAAATTTTAATTTATGGTTTATGGCAAGTCTAGTTTCTTAATTTCCCGTTTTATAATATGTCAAATTTTACTTTTAAATGTAGACGAAAATAGTTGAAACATATCATGACAACTTCAGTGTAAACACCATGGTAACTCATGTGCAATAGACATGACAACTTTCAAAAGTCGTCGGAACATATTGATATGAGATCTAATTTCGAAAATCTCGTCGCGATGAATTTAATGATGAAAACGGATTTTCAATCGAATTTTTCATTAAAAAGATAAAATAATTTAAAAATTAAAAATCCAAAAAGATTTGGACGCCGCTAACTGCCACACGTGTGGGCGTTAAGAAATCTGCCCACATGTTTTGTCTGGTGCCTAAGAGGACCAGCCCACACGTCTGTGTGTGGGCAAAACAACTAGCGCCCACACGCCTCTTTTTTTCCCTCCCGGTCCCTCTTACACGCGTGCGTGTGGGCGAAATAAATAACGCCCACACGCCCGGTACGTCAGGCCCGCACGCCCCACGTGACACTTTACCGTGCGCCCCGCAGTTGCCATGGGCCGGACCCTCGTCCATGTTCGTTTAAGTGCAGTTGCCATGTCGCTGAACTACGGTTGCCATGTCGGACAACTACAGTTGCCATGTTTGCTCAACTGCAGTTGCCATCTCAGGTCAAAGTTCCAGATTGCCATTTTTTGGACAACTACAGTTGTTGCCATGTGTGGTCTGGTCTACTGCAGTTGCCATGATTTCAAAATTTTAGGAGTTGCCACCTACTAACACTAGGCAGTTGCCATGTAGCGCTACAAAAAAAGGCATGGCAAAAAACGTTCGGGTAAAAAGAGAGAGTTGTCATGTGCTCACAAGCACGCTAGGGCAGTTGCCATTTAAAAAAGAAAGAGTTGCCATCTGCTTACGTGCACGCTAGGACAGTTTGCCATGTACCATGCCAAACATATGGCAACTGACATGTTCGGGTAAAAAAAAGAGTTGCCATCTGCTTGCAATCACACTAGGGCAGTTGCCATGTACACTGCAAAACGCATGGCAACTGGCAGCTTAGGTGTGGGAGAGGAGGCGGGCGTGTGGGCGAGATGGCAAACTGCCCACACACCAGCCCTTGTGCGTGACTGAAACTGGTGTGTGGGCGAACTACTAAACGCCCACACACCAGCCCCTCCGTGTGGTAAAACGGATGTGTGGGCGACCTCTCTCACACACCACACACGCGAGTTGTCCTACGTGGCATACAAAATCAGCTAATTCGTGCCAAGATTCGTGCAGAAGTTACTGGACGGTGATGGAGGCGTGTGGGTGAGTTGGCTAACGCCCACACGTGTGGGCGTTAACATTTCCGAAAGATTTCCACATGCATGCGGTGATGTGCCGTAGTCCTTGTGCTATAAAGCGTGTGTATGGGTGTCGCTCCTATCACACCTGTAGGAAAAAAAAAACCTGTAGGCGTTATCAGAGTCCAAAATAAAACACCTTACCTTTTTTTGTTTCTTTCCGAATCAAATAGCTGCTCCAGGCACCCGGAGTCAAAATCCACCTGCTCCACGGTTTCCTCTCCACCGTCCTGTACACCATTCTTTCCTCTTCTTCGTCCTCTCCCTAGTCCTGACCTACCCAAGCTCCAACCCGACCGCTGTGCCCAGCCCTAGAGCTGCCGCCGTGCCGTAGCTCATCGCCACCCCTCCGCCTCTCACGCGGTTCACCGCCATCGCCGTTCCCGTTCCACCTCGTCGCGGCCCTGCCGTCTGGACCCCGTCTGCAATTTTGGCCATTGGTTTTCGAGGTACGAGCTTTTTTGCAATCCAGCGATTGGTTAAACCTCACTGGCCTCCACAAATTCTATGTGCGCCCATCTAGATCCGTCCCTGTTAATGTCTGCATGGTCGAATTGGGAAAATTTTGAAGTAGTTTTATTCAGAAGTAAGACTAAGACGCCCTTCAATTTCAATCGAGCTAGGAAATTACTGCTAGTGGTCTGGGAAAATCCTTTTGTTCCTGCTGTGCGGAATTATGTATTGCCGTGAGATTTTATCGCAAAGCTGTATGGGTTTATTATTTTTAAACTAAGCAGGGGATTATTATTTTTTACTTATGAGCTTTGAACTGTGACATTTAGATTTTGGCTGCGGTTGGATCAACTTCAGCTGCCTGTCCTTTACCAGAGCTGCTAGTGACAGCTTTAAAGCTGGAATGGGGCACACTTTGTTAGAAGTTGCTTGGTACCTTCCAATGAAAAGCTTTTGCATTCAGATTGCTCAAGTTAGGTAGACAGAGTTTTTCACCTTTTTGTATATTTTTAAATAACCCGCCTATGTTGTACCTAACATGATGTTCCCTTAGGTTGCTTTGTAGTCTTTTCCTTAGTCGCTATCTATTGGTTAGGGATCCTTAGAAGCATTCCCCAGCTGTTTGTAGCCTTGACCTTTCCAGATATGCAGCTTCCAGAATTATATTTATGAATCGTGACACTTCAGGTAGGATTATGAAATGTCCAGGCTTCGTTGGTCAAACCAGGAGCATGCAATTGGAATTTGATTATTTTCGCCCTTCATAGTCTAGATTATATTACCCAGTTCGTTTACATACTTACCTGTATGTACCGGTTTGTCTAGAAGTTATCGTTTCCCAGTTGACTGTTTAGTTTCAGTATGTTACTGTGCGGTAGGAAGGCACTACATTGACTAACATGCAAACCTGGCGAGTATGCAAACCAGGAGCATGTTTATTATGTTGGAGAAAAATTCTAGATGCTAAGTTAAATATTCTTTTGCAGTGTTCCTGTTTCATTTATAAATATTTGTATATCTGGCATAGTTCAGGGAGGGTGGCGTAATTTCTTTAGATCTGTATATGTTGGTATGTAACCCACCAGCGAATACTAGGTAGCTGGCCTACGTACTTTTCTGGACTCCTAGTTTATTGCACTTCTTTTTTAGAGAAAACACAAAAGACTTTGCGTTTCATTTCATTGAACAGGAAGAGAATACAGGTACAGGTACAACCTCCCAGCAGGAGGGACACACGCACAAACACCACTGTCCTCACCAAATGAGCATGTGAGGAGGTGCCACCACCTACAGAAGAAAGGTCTGGCCTTGTCCAGCCTCTAACCATGAATGGCGAGGAAGCTAGATTCAGAGCGTCAAGGCCGTGTCACAGCCACTGCCAGGTGCCTCCAAAGAAGACCACATCTTCAGGGCTGCCTGGGCCAACGTACTTCTACCCCTGTGCCTAGGAGAATCGGCAGGCAGATGGCAGGACCCGGACGGAACTAGCGAAGCCATCGTCTTGGACACGCCGCCGGCGTACATTGCGCCCTAGACGCCCACGCCCTATGCTGCAGCCCACAACACAGCAACACAGCGCCAGCAAGCCTCGCCGGAAAGATCGGGGAGGCCACCATCTCCAGCTGCCGCATCGGGGACTCCCAAGTGCAACCTGAGCAGCGCCTTCAAGAAGGGGACGGCGATGAGACGCCGCTGCTGCCTTGTCCAGCGAACTAGACTAAGGGTTTCCCCCGGCGCTCAAGGAGAGGGGCCAGTCAGGGCCTTGACAGCGCCTCCATGGAGGTAACGGCACCCTCAGGTGTCGCCGTTGTCAGCGGAGGCCGTCGCCGCGCAGGGATTTTGCCCGGCCCAAGACCACAGACCCCCAAAGACCACCAATGCATGGGCAGACAGGAGACAGGGAAGCAGATCGCCGGAGAGGACCACCAGCACCGAGAGGGAAGCCACTTATCATCACCGTTGAAGTAGGGGAGCACCGGCCAGCGCAGTGCAACAGCCGCCGGGTGTCTGCCAAACCAAGCCAGCCACCGCAAGGGGACGCGTCGAGCAGGGCTAGTGGCACCATCACAGGGATCTGCCACCCGCACCTCGCCGCCGTCGACCATTGCCGCCGTCGCGTGGCCTGCAGCCTCCGCCGCCAGGATCCGCCGGGGCACAACCAAGCAGCCGCAGCCACGCCCCCACAGGGTCGCGCCGCGCCGCTCGCGTGCTCGCCACGCCAGGTCCAGAGGCCCACCCCTCTGGATCTAGGGTCGCCGTCACGAAACCCTATGCCTGGAGAAGCTCCGTTCGTCAGCCTGGTCGAGCCCCCACGCTCGAAGGGGGAAGCCGCCGGGGAGAAAGGTCCCGCCGCCGCCGGATCCGCCCGGGCTTTCCCGACGGGGGGCGCCGGCGGCGGCAGGGGAAGGGGAAGGTGGAGGGGAGGGGCGCTCGAGGGGGATCGCGTCGCCTCCCAAGTCGCCCGTGGGAGGGCGACATGGAGGGGGGTGGGAGGGGTGGGAGGGGTGAGGTTTGTTGCACTTTGATCAGTTGTTGCCAGTTACTTCTTATACTACATACTGAGGCACACATCTGTTCTATTACTATCCATTTGATGTTCTGTTACATGTATTCTGCAGGCTCAGTCATAAGTGGCTTTGCATGAGCTTTGTGGAGTGATGCCTTTATTGTTGTAGGCTTTTCCTAACATGTAGCTCCAATGCTATGCTTGTACTGGATTTACTTTTAGAAGAAAGAGATGCAGAAGTCTGACCATCACGAGCAGAATCTTACTTCACCAAGGGGACTGATCCATAAAGTGCTTCGTCGTACAAATAGCAGGCGATCTCCAACTGCAGCAGAGCAAGATCCTTCTCCTGTATTTCCTGAAACAAGCAATACTAAATTCTTAAAGCAAAAGAATGTAGAAGTTGCAAGCAAAGATCCAGAAAAGGGGAGCACTCACGATAACCGAATTGAAGATGAGAAGTCTGATTTGTTAGGATACGAAGTTTATTCTGGGAAGCTTACATTAGATAACAAAGGTAGAAGCGTTTCAGGTGAACAGTCGGGATCAGGGTCTAGTGGTAATTGTTTTGATGCTAGGCTCACCACTGAAGCCTTAGTATGGGGCTCTAACATCCTTAAGCTTGAGGACATTGTATCTGTAAGTTGTTAGCTCATTGACTTCAGTCTGCAACTGGCATATATGTGTTTCTGAGTTTTACCACAAGCATATATCACATTAATAATAAGCTCTTGTTTAACTTAACCCACAGGTATCATACAATTCTGGGCTTCGGCATTTCACCGTGCATGCATGCCCTCTTGAAAAGAGATCTAATGGACTTTCCTGCTTTATGAAGCCTAGAAGAATCCAGAAGGACTTGCGTTTCCTATCTACTGCTCCACATGAGGCCTTTCGGTGGGTTAATGGTTTTGCAGATCAGCAATGCTATGTAAATCTGTTACCACACCCCATGGCATCAAGCAAAAAGCATTCTTCTGAACTCATTCCATTTGATGCCATGCTTGATCCATATGTTAAATGTCGGTCTCCACCAAAGATACTTGTCATCCTGAATCCTCGATCTGGACATGGTAGATCTAGCAAAGTTTTCCACGGGAAAGTGGAGCCCATATTTAAGGTATGTCTAGCTAAGTAGAAGCATGTTAATATCGACATCACATCTACTTGGGTGGTTGCCAAATAAGATATTAATTCAGTTTATAAGCAATTAAGCATGCTTTCAAAATTAGATTAGTAAGGTATTTCACATGTTCAAGGGTGGTCGCTACGATGATCTTCACCCAACTTAAAAATGTGTTCTCATCTAAAAAGGAAAACATGTTTCCATGTATGTGTTTTAGATTTCCTTGTTTACAACTTCCTGTATTGAGCAATTTAGTTTAACTTAGAAAGTGACGAATTAGAAAATTACGGAGGGAGTACCTCACATCGACACTGTCATACCATTGATTACCGTCGAATGCAATGTTGTTAGGATCACGATCCTAAGTAGAAAAGTTAATCGGATCTAGGATCGGGCCAGGCCATCGAATCATTATTTTACCATATTTTTGAAGTAGACATAATTCGTCTAAAAATGAGTCATTTACGCAAATCTGCAAATTTATACTGCAAAGTTGTATTTGGGCTTGTTTCTTTTGTAAACTGGGAACACTTTCTTACATTACATTCAGTTGAATTCATTTCTGGTCTTATTCAATTCATTTTGTGATTATATTGATTACTAAGATGTATAATATGTGGATCTTAATATATTCTACTTAGGGTGACATGTACAAGGCAAAAAGGTTTTATTAATCTAAAAGTACATGTAAAATACTAATCAGTTTATTAATCTAAAGGTGTTACTAATCTAAAAGTACTGACATGTACAGTTTATTTTACATGTAAAAGACATAACTCATCAGTTTACTAATCCAAAAGTACTTTTGTCTGGTTTAATAATAATAATAAGTGTTAGAGACAGCTTGCAGGTTTCAAGATGGAAGTGATTAAAACTACACATGCTGGTCATGCAAAATCTCTTGTATCAACTATTGATTTTAGTACCTGTCCAGATGGTATGTTCATCTTTACATCTTTCCTGAGTAGTTTATGTTGATCATCTAAATGACTTTTTGCCTGCACTTTTTAGGAATTGTATGTGTGGGTGGCGATGGAATTGTTAACGAGGTTAGTGTATATTAATTCCATGCATATTATTTTTGTTGGCCTCTCTGTCATGTTAGTTTTTTGGGGTCTAGTGTGGTATAGTAACGAGAAAAAGATAATCCTAGCGTCAGTCCTATACATCTGGATTTTCTAAATTTTCTGAACTTTCCCCCAATGGGCACACAGTGTCAGTTTGTGCTTTGGGATTCATATATTTTCAGCATATTTGCCAATCGCCATAGCACATCCTCATTTCACACATTTGTGGTCTGGATTCGACTACTACTTAATTTTTAATTATTTTTTAATGCCCGACATGCATATTAATGGATTAGTACAAGCTAAATATGGATTAATTCATCAACAAGAGTACAGTTCTTTTCCCAGGACAGTGTCGCATAGTTTTGAGACATAAACTATGCACATCTCAAAGCTCACAGCGGATGGGTGTG